>NC_064931.1:199031033-199331033 GCF_023897955.1 Schistocerca gregaria | reverse complement strand
ATTTAGATGTTCCTTTTTCCCCCACATGACATTCAAAAATGGAATGGTAGAGTAGTAGTATGAAAATGGTTCGATGAACCCTCTGCCAGGCACTTAAGTGTGAATTGCAGAGTAACCATATAGATGTAGATTCTTGAGTGTCTGAGTAGTCAACATCAGGTATTCAGTGCTTAGGATGAATATGTGGAGTACAAATTGAAAAAAAAATTCAGGAGCATTGTTCAGTATGCATTAGACAAACATGTTCCGAGCAAGATCTTTATGAATGGGAAAGACCTACTTTAATAGCCATGTTTGAAAACTACGTAAACAAAGAGAGCTTCATCACTGAGTCAAGAGAAGTCAAACTTAGCAGGCAGACAAAAGCTAAACAAAGCAATAGTGAGCATAAGGAGAGCAATGAGAAAAGTATCAGTGACTTCAAAAGTAAAATTTTGCCAACTGATCTGACTAAAAACCCTAAGAGGATTTGGTCTATATAAGTGCAGTAAGCAGATTGAAATCGTCTGTTGAGTCACTCGGGGACTGTACTGGCATTGAAATAAGAGAGAAGCCTGAAATACTGAATTCAGTCTTCCAAAATTGTAAGTATGGAAGATTGTGATACAGTCCCCCCTTTCAGTCATTGTATGAACCTTGAAATGGCAGATACCCAGATAAGTGATTGTGGAATAGAAAAGCAGCTACAATTGCTTAGTAGTAGAAAGGCATCAGGACCAGGTGAAATACCTGTAAGATTCTACAGAGATTATGCAAAAGAACTTGCTCACCTACCAGCAGTAGTTTATCGTAGGTTGCTGAATCAGTAAAGGTTACATAGTAACCAGAAAAAGTTAGAGTCAATTCTGTTTGAAAGAAGGGTTGTAGGACATATGCGCATAATTGTAGGTCTATATTGCTGACTTCAGTTTGGAATATGTTATATGGTATTTATTATGACATTTTTGGAGAACATAAAAAATAAATTCGTTCTGTAAACAGAGATCTTGCAAAACCTGGCTCACTCTGTTTCTCCTGGTGAGCTACAGTGCTGAATAAATCAGCATAAATTGGTGTCATGTTCCCAGATTTCAGGAAACCATTTGAACCCTTCTTGCACTGCACTTTACTGAAAGAAATATGAGCTTACTGAGTACTGAACTAGATTTACAATTGGATTCAGGTCTTCCTTGCAGAGAGAACTCAACACTTCGCTCTTAATGTAACAAAATTCACAGGTGTAAAGGTAATTTCAGGGGTACCCTAACAAAGTGTGAGAGGACCATTACTGTTTACAATGTATACAAATGGTTTCTAGAAAATATTGGAAACTCTGCAAGATTATTTGCAGTTGTTACAGTTGTTGACAAGAAGGTAGCAATGCCAGATTTACAAAAGTACCTGCAGAGTACACAAGAGTGGTGCAGGGAGTGGCAGGTGACCCTGGATGTAAATAAATATAACATATTCTGTGATCACTTACCTTGGTATTTGCCATTTCTGTGTGTATATGATGATTGAAAGGAGGGACTGTGTTATGGTCTTGCACGGTGAACATAGGACGAGAAATTCACTACTTTATAATTACACCATTGACGATGAAATGCTGGAAACTGTATCTACCATAAAATATCTAGAAGTAACCATCCAGAGGGACTTTAAAAGGAATGACCACATGAAACAAATAATAGGTAAAGCAGATGCTAGACTGTGATTCATAGGAAGAATCTTACGGAAATGTTACTCATTCATGAAAGAAGTGGTTTACAAGACCCTTGCATGACAGGTTCTTGAGTATTGCTCATTACTCTGGGACCCTTACAGGTAGGACTGATGGTGGGGGGGGGGGGGGGGGGGGGGGAGAGCGCAGTGCATTTCATCACAGGATCGTTCAGTTGACACTAGAGCATTACAGAGATGTTCAACAAACTCCAGTGGCAGGCATTATAAGAGTAGCATTGTGTGTCACAGAGTGGCTTATCACTGAACTTTCCAGGATTGTATGGGATGTGGTGCATAACATATTAAATCCTCCCACATACGTCGTGCGAAATGACCGTGATGAGAAATTACGGCTACTGTAGAGGTTTACTGACAATCATTTATTCCACGCCATTCACAGATGGGACGGAAAAAGGGGAATCAGGTAGTGGTGTCAGAAGTATCTTCCATCGCACATTGTCAGGTGGCTTGCGAAGTAATGCTGTAAACATAGTGATGAAAGGGTAGACTTAAATTTTCAGCACTAGAACTTGTGGAAAAACTGTTACTCAATTCGAGAAATTGAAAATCACCCTTCAAATAATCTATTTTGTATTTTCTAATATTTCCTGAATTTATTACTCCCTTTTTGCCAATCAAACAATGAACTCCATTTAAATTTCGTACCTTTCTTCTGTACACATGAATAACTTGACTTTTTCAGGAAGTTGGATATTTGAAAGTGATGGTACATTGTTTGTTGAATGAACACAACTTCTGTACAGAAATTAATGTTACGTGATATTTCTGAGCAGTTTCTTTCTTCCTACTATAGCACTATAAGGTAGCTTATTATTATTGTTTTTCATCCCTGTTTGCTCTTTGGCTCTTCCATTTCATGTATATTTATGTACTCGCATGGTTCACAGCGCAATGCAAGCATTTGTAGTTAGTGCAGTTTTTAACGACCTGCTTGTTAGGTGTCATAAGAGCAACTGTCTACACTGACTACTTGTAGGATACTATATTGGTGAAAAGATAGAGTCCAGATAACAGATCTATCACCATGAAACACACACATGCACTCTCTCCGTGACACAAGACTGAGACGTTTCGAATGTAACGGAGGACATCGGCATAATATCTGCTGATCTTAGACCATATGCCATCACTTCTTCTCCCCATGCTGGACATTTGAAAGCTTAAAGTTAAAATTATTTCAAGAGATAACCAGCCAAGAAAAATCAGCATTCTGTCAAATAGAAGTATACAACCTTTTAAATGTTAGCTATAATTTTTTATTACACCTAAGATTGCTTAAAAAATACAGTACTCACATTACCAGTTTCAGCTTTTGATTTCCATCTCCAGATGTGATTTCTGCTTATGTAGGCGGACACCAAGAAAATATTTTCACACTCTAAGGAGAAAGTTGAAAGTTTCATGAGAAGATCCTCTCGCAAAGAAAAATGGCTTTATTTCCCATGTCCTCCATCAGTCCTATATGGTGCGGATCCCATGCGCAGTGATACTCTAGAAGATGGTGGACAAGTGTAAACCTAGTGTAAGCACTCTCTTTAGTAGTAGCCTTTGCATTTTCTATTTGTTCCATCAATAAATCAAAGCCTATGGTTTACTTTCCCCACATTGTCATAATCACATATTAGGACAGACTGAAATTAAAATATTATCATGTGCTATTTAAACCTTAATTTCAGTTTCTTCT
Source organism: Schistocerca gregaria (assembly GCF_023897955.1). Classification (NCBI taxonomy): domain Eukaryota; kingdom Metazoa; phylum Arthropoda; class Insecta; order Orthoptera; family Acrididae; genus Schistocerca; species Schistocerca gregaria. The sequence goes on along the minus strand of NC_064931.1, from coordinate 199,327,627 downwards.
GATATCTGATGATATGATGTACACTGAAGAGCCAAAGAAAGTGCTATATCTGCCTAATATCATGTAGGGCCCCCTTGAGTACGCGGAAGTGCTGCAACACGAAGTGGTATGGACTCAAAAAATGTATGAAGTAATGCTGGAGGGAATTAACACTATGAATCCTGCAGGGGGGGGGGGGGGGGGGAATCTCCAAATCTCCACTGAACAGAATGTTGCAAGGTATTCCAGATATGTTCATGTCTGGGGAGTTTTTATGGGGGGGGGGGGGGGTCCCATATCACTCAAACCCCACACCATAACATATCCTCAAACAGCTTGAACCGTCCTCTGCTGACATGCACGAGTCCATGGACTCAAGAGGATGTCTCCATACCCGTACAAGGCCATCTGCTAGATGCAATTTGAAATGAGGCTGGTCTGACCAGGCAACAGCTTTCCAGTTATCAACAGTCCAATGTCGGAATTGGTGGGCCCAGGGGAGGCATAAAGCTTTTTATTGTGTAGTCGTGAAGGGTACATGAGTGGACGTTTGGCTCCAAAAGCCCGTATCGATGACATTTTGTTGAATGGTTTGCAAGCTGACATTTGTTGATGACCCAGCATTGAAATCTGTAGCAGTTTGTGAAAGGATTGCACTTGGGTCACATGGAATGATTCTCTTCAGCCGTCGTTGGTCCCGTTCTTGCAGGGTCTTTTTCCGGCCACAGTGGTGTCAGATATTTGATGTTTTACTGTACTATTCACGTCATTCTGCAAAACAGTACTAGAGAGAGAGAACTTCATTCCTAGCATGCTCTGGCAGAAGAGGTAATTACATGTCAAATCTTCTGGACCAAGGAATTCTCAAAAGTTTGCAGTGACACCGAGGAAACCTTTCTTTATTGATATGATGTTCCACAGTTATCACAAAACAAGATTTTTTTTTTAAATTAATGTGCATGTCTTGGTCAAAATTTCTGGTTAGTGACGAAGGGAATATCACGTTTTATGGGGAATTTGTATACAGATTAATGCGTGCATTGAGATACAGATCTACCCAAGATCAAAAACCAGCCTTTGGTTCAAGATTTTGCTACTCCATTAAATTGACCAAAAATTTATGTGCATTATTTTATTGCTGTTCACTAGGAACTCTTGAGTAGCCTTCCTACAGCTCTGATATTTTCCTGTGTAGCCCAGCCATGGAAAGACGTGGCTTAATGGACTTGCAGGGCTCCACAGAAAATGTGCTCAACAAGCATGATAAAAAGCAGTATAGTAGAAGGTATTTTGAATAGTTAAAATGAGGTTATTCTGCAAAACTTTCCTTTTGTTCATTGCATATGGGTGACAGTTGATATTGAATTTCATAAATTATCTGGTGCTATGATGATTGAAAATCCACTTGGGCAATTGCTTTACGCACGCACGCGCGCGCGCGCGCTTGTGTGTGTGTGTGTGTGTGTGTGTGTGTGTGTGTGTGTGTGTGTGTGTGTGTGTGTGTGTGTGTGTGTGTGTATCATCCAGAGTATGAAGATACTGTTTCATAAAGTACCCTTTCACCTTACTTAAGAAACACTCAAAGAAACAGTCAACTTCCCTTTTTTGGCTGTCAGATTTTAACACTCTTTTTTGCACACAGCATATGCCTGTCCATTAGCTTCCATTAAGCCTCACGAAATCATGTTTCTTCTTAGACATAGTATAAAATTGTAAATGTAAAATTTGATATATTGCTCACTAACATTGAGCTATCCAACACAGTCAAAGGCAGTTGGTTGTGGAGTGTAGGTGTAGATGAAGATTTTCGTGTCGTTGTTTGCAAAATGGCATACTGTTTTGTTAGAGTGCCATTATACCATATAACATACACATCAGAAAACGTTTTCCATCACCTCGGTTCCGAAGTTCCGGAACCTGTACAGAAAACTGGCATAGAGAACAACACAAACATTATTTCCATTTTTTTTATTGCTCATGAAAACCACACATTGCACGTTGTACCACCATACAGTGAGACTTCCAGAGGTGGTGGTCCAGATTGCTTTGCAAACCGGTACCACTAATACCCAACAGCACGTCCTCTTGCATTGATGCATGCCTGTACTTGTCGTGGCATACTATCAACAACTTCATCAAGGCACTGCTGGTCCAGATTGTCTCACTCCTCAGCAGGGATTCGGCGTAGATCCATCAGAGTGGTTGGTGGGTCACGTCGTCCATAAACAGCCCTTTTCAATGTATCCCAGTCTTGTTCAATAGGGTTCATGTCTGGAGGACATGCTGGCCACTCTAGTCGAGCGATGTTGTTATCCTGAAGGTAGTTATTCACAATATGTGCACTATGGGGATGCAAATTCTCGTCCATGAAGACGAAAGCCTCGCCAATATGCTGCCAATATGGTTGCACTATTGGCTGGAGGTTGGCAATCACGTATTGTACAGCCATTACCGTGCCTTCCATGACCACCAGCGGCATATGTCGGCCCCCACATAATGCCACCATAAAAAGCAGGGAACCTCCACCTTGCTGCACTTGCTGGACAGCGTGTCTAAGGCGTTCAGCCTGACAAGGTTGCCTCCAAACACGTCTCCAACGATTGTCTGGTTGAAGGCATATATGACACTCATTGGTGAAGAGAAAATGATGCCAATCCTTAGCGGTCTATTCGGCATGTTGTTGGGCCCATCTGCTGCATGGTGTTGTGGTTGCAAAGATGGACCTCGCCATGTATGTCGGGAGTGAATTTGCGCATCAAGCAGCCTATTGCACACAGTTTGAGCCGTAACACGATAAGCATTAAGCATTATTCAACATGATGGCATTACTGTCAGGGTTCCTCCTAACCATAGGTATCGGTCATTCACTGCTGTAGTAGCCCTTGGGCGGCCTGAGCGAGGCATGTCATCGACAGTTCCTGTTTCTCTGTATCTCCTCCATGTCCGAACAACATCGCTTCAGTTCACTCCGAGATGCCTGGACACTTCTCTTCTTGCGAGTCCTTCCTGGCACAAAGTAACAATGCGGACCCAATCTAACTGCAGTATTGACCGTCTAGGCGTGGTTGAACTGCAGACAACACGAGCTTTGTACCTCCTTCCTGGTGGAATGCCTGGAACTGATCGGCTGTTGGACCCCCTCCGTCTAGTAGGTGCTGCTCTTGCAAGGTTGTTTACATCCTTGGGTGGGTTTAGTGACATATCTGAACAGTCAAAAGGACTGTGTCTGTGATACAATATCCAGTCAACATCTGTCTTCAAGAGTTCTGGGAACTGGGGTGATGCAAAACTTTTTTTGGTGTGTGTAAATGTAGACTAACCTAATGGTAAGAGCAAATTAGGTTTACATTAAAAAAGATTAAATTGATTTATGTTCTCAAAAGTTACTTTGAGAAATAACTTTGTGACCTTGAAGTCTGTAATGTCAGTCTTGGTTCCTATTTTTGATTTGTATTATTCTGTAAATGACAGGAATTTATGGACTGACATGCAAGTGGATTTTGGGGATTATATATGTACAGAGGAGTACTGCAATTTTTGTAGCTTGTAAACAATGGAATGGAAACTGCATGATTCAAAAGCAGCAGTGAACATTATACTTCATAACTCAACCTACGGTGTGCAGTAAAGGGTACAAATGTATCTTTATTGTTTCTTCCTTTCCTGCCCCATTTGCAAATACTGCATAGGAAGAATGACTGACAAGAGGCTTCTGATTAAGTTAGAATTTCTCATTTTGCTGTGAGTATCATTTCATGAGATACGTAATAGAGTATGTTACTTCGGTCTGCTTGAAATGTGCCCACCGGTTTTTAAAAACATATCTCAGTGACATACAACTAGTGACTTCCATTGGCTTACTTTAGTATCTCTTTGACATCCTTATTTGATTAATTAGAGATTAAATTTATTCTGCACCAAACCAGTGATCCTTCTTGTCATCAATATGAAATGTTTACCCTCTCCCCTTTTGCTGCAACCAACATATGCATTTATGCTGTAAAAAAGCAATATGTGTTGTTCATCTTTCTGTATAAACTTAATAGTTTTTTGCCACTTGCGTTATTCTGCTTTTTGAAGTTGATGGGTGTTAAATGTGTTTTGTTGCATAACACGCAGATAGCAATGAATTTCAAGACTTAACACCTAGTAGGCAGATGACTATCTGCTACGTGAAAACTATTCTTAGGTTGCCATGTTGTCATAATACTCCATAATTAAATTTAGTTTCTCAAGTTGACTAAACTGATAGACTTAAAATACCGTTTGCAGCTTAACCATAATATTTCTTATTTATAGTTTTATTTTCACAACCCATTGTTTGTGTATACTGTGGTGAGTCATGATGTACTCTACTGAAACCCATGCACAAAGAACAGCCACCTATTTTGCCTGTGAAACGACATTTGCGTGACTGTGGGACTTCATTTTAAGATGCAGTGTTGCATTACATGTTTAACTGTCAAAGGTTTGGCAGTCGGATGTGTTGTCAGTACTAATCATTTCTGTTGTCAGCATCCTACCATCTTTTACACCAGACCCTTTAAAACTGTGGGTAAGAAGAGAGATGCTTTTACATCCCCTGCTGATTCATTGCCAGGAACATGTAGTGTTTTTACAATGGAGCTGGTATACGAGACCTCCACTTTACTAAATTTTCCTCCGTTGAGCACATATTTGTGTGTAGTAGCTAACAAGCTGTTGTCAGGCCACAGACCAGTGTTACTCTCACATCACTGTGGTCTCTGCTATTTGTGACCTCACTGACATACTGATTGCTTTGTTGTATTCCTCTGGGTCCCAAGTCATGTAGGTATCCCTGAGAAGGAACAGGCTGACTGTTTGGCTAGAAGAGCGATTATTTGCCACGCATTCTGCTGCCCTCTCTGTCAAGGAGCTCACTGCTGAGTGGTGCTCTACCTTCCGTTTCTGCCAGAAAGAATCCATCATCCTGTGATGCCTCTGCAATGATCATACCTGGACAACCCATAGTTTTATTTTGCGTAATGAGCGAAACCCACATTATAGTTAGGGAGCTGTAGAGAGACAGAAACTCGTATCATGACAGAATGTCCCCTTCTTTTGGCTTTGCTGTCTCAAACACTCACGGACAATTCATGTACGGTTGTTATGATTCTCCTTCTGTGCATCTTTCCTGTCCCTTCCTATTTTATGTTTTAGAGGTAGCACTCTGTTGACTGGTGCTCTTTAAGGTGACTCTGTAACAGGGGTGGGATGGCTGTGGCTGGGGTGACTCCCTCTGCTTGCAGAGCTTTGGGAATGCCCACTTGCTGCCTTACCTATCTGTCTCTCCTCTCGTTTTTATTATTGACTTTCCAACTGATGGTCATTATATTTGTAGCCTTGTTAATGTTACTGTTCCAAATCTATAGACTTGAAGACATTCTTTGAGCTGTAATTGACTTTGCCCTTCATCGGGCTGGCATGAGTCAGATGCTGGGAGACTCTTTTTCTGCTCTGACCTATGTACTGACTCGACCCATACTCTTACCCATACAGTCTTTCTCAGCTCTGACATCAGTACTGCCTTCAGTGTCTCTGTCTTACCACTCTTAGATACTTTCATCATCAAAACATGTGCTTCCTGGACATCAGTGATTCCAGATGAAATACTCCTGGACTGAGGGACTGATGACATTGCTGTTTAGTCCCGTAACCCCCAATCAAACAAACAATAATTTCTGCTCTCAAAAGCCGTTAGCTGATATTGAAAAGTCTGTTAGTAATACAGGTGTGACCAACCAGGCCTGACAAGTTTTGTAATTAAGCAGCTTTAAAAAGGGGACAATGAAGGGTCAGGCTTATTTTTCAATAGTTAAATTTGGCAAACATTCCTTCAAAAGAATTCTGTTGATATTTTTATCCTAGTTTACTTGGCTGACTGAAAATTATAGTATATTGTAATTTTTTTCTATCACAAATAATAATAAGACACTAATAAAAATAGTAGTTTGAAAGTGGAGCTTGAAAAGAAAATTACATTCTTATGTTTTGGAAAATCAGATAATGACAGTTGTTTGTGAAATGTGTTGATTCATGAAGGGGTGGTTGGTTATCTCGGACCTAGAAGTAAAGTGCAAAAAATAGTAATAGATCAATAAAATATTTTGTATATGCACTGACAGATGTGACCTACATTGTTTACTGAGAATATGAACTCTTCTTGAAAAGTAAAGTAGAAAAAATTAAACACTATTGGACTACCTGGCAGATTGACTAAATTACAATGAAATGAATCCCCCTGGCTGCATACAGGCGCTGATATGTCAGTGGGGACAGTTGAAAATGTGTGCCCTGACCGGGACTCGACCCACCAAGGACACAGAGGATAGTGCGACTGCAGGGACTTCTCTGGCACCCCTCCCATGAGACCCACATTACCAACTTTATTGTCCCACACTATATTCATAGTGCCCCTGCCCATTATACTCATTACTTGCGGCTTTTTGCCGATTTCCATAAGAGTTTGGGCACTGTTTGTGCATCCGCATGAAAGAATATGGTCAAATGGCCGGTGAGCCTTAACTATATATATGAAGATGCTATCTGTTCTTTCGGACGTGTCCAAAAGAACAGTACCATCTTCATATATATAAATTGACTAAAAGTTACATTCACATTTGTCGTATCTTCTATCAAATGACAACTAATTTCAAGCAGTTTTACCACTAACCTATATCTTCTTTCAATGCAGTATTTGTTTGTTGGGATGAAGTGTACAACAGACTTTAAGAAAAGATTTATTTTTGAGGTTAACATCTTTTGTAGGACCATGCTTTGGTAAGTTATTTATTCATACAGTTCATGTTCTTTCTTTTCTTAGGTTTTCGAGTTAACAAAATCTATCAGCATGTGCAAATATTGGACAAATCTTGCAAAAATTATTTTGAACATGTTCTCATGTCGAAGTATGCACTGCAGGTGATTTTTGAGTTAGACAAAACTGAGTGAAGATGTGGGACATTCCTAGTGAAGTTTGGGCAAGTGAGCCTTCCCTGTGGTTTGAGCATATTACATCATTGCTAGAAATAAAACTGCGGTATTAGAAATGTTATGCCATATGACCACTGAATGTGGTGGTCTACTAAGCCACACAACTGAGAATAGTTTTTGAGGTAAACTTGAACAAGTCTTATTGCTCTGTACTTGAGCCAACTATTATTATTATTATTATGTCACTGCCATTATCTGCACGTTTTACTCATTGACATGGTATCAACATTCCTTGCTTGCCCTTCTCTCTTAGGAAGAATGTGATTACCCTTTTGTCAGTGGGATGTAAAAGGATTCTTATTTAGGTAACATGCACTGCACTTCTTTCTCTGCATCAGCATATTGGTTGTAGATCAGCCATTTTCCAGAAGTAACTGCTTTCTTACCATGTCTCTGTTAAAACTGATGTTAATAGTGAATGTTAATGTCTTTGCTCAACAGTCTAACCAGGCCGGTTAAAACAGGTTATTAAAGTTGAATGGAAAGTAATTGGGTCCTAGAGATAACTAGATTACCTTATTCGTTTATTCATGAAAGTTTCTCGAATTTCTGTGGAAGACAAAAGGTCCACACCACCCCGAGATGATCACTGTTGGGCGTAAGTGAGGAGGACAATCTTTCTAGAAAATGTGATAGCTGAGAAGAGTTTTCGTTAATGCGTCGTTTGCCGTATTGAAGTTGCTGAGAAACCGTCTCAGCGAATCCAACTAGAATCAGAGTAGTATGTTAGGAGGCACTTGAGAAGTTGAAAATACGGAGTGTGGCGCACAACTAGTGTTCTAATGGATAAGTTATCAGGAGGAGCAAGCTGTAGGATGGGAGGCAGTGTATTAGTGAACTAACTGCTTGTACCGGAAGTCATCTCACATTCCCGTAGGGAGGTGATAGCGAATATTGCAGCGAGGAAGCTGCCGGCGGAAACTGCTAGAGATTCTTGGCAAGAATAGTTGCTAGTGGTGGGAGAGGGAAGCGTAGTCTTGGTTGCGTGGCCTCCATCGCTTGTTTATTTGAATATGATACGCCACTCGCTGCAAGCGGCAATGTAAACCAACGGAAGCTGTTCACGCTCTGTACAGAAACGGAGATATTAGTTTGAAAAAAGCTGTTTAGCTATTTCGTTTAGTCAAAGCAGAGAGAAGTGAGAATGGCTTTCGGAAGGACGTTGGTTAGATCCCGCTATTGGCCATCCTGCCTTTTTTTTTTTTTTTTTTTTTTTTTTTTTTTTTTTTTTTTACTGCGGAGGTACGCAGTAGAATAACACACAATAAAAATACTTAATTGCGTTGGTAAGCCAGTTTACAAATGATACTAGTAATAAGAAAACATCCAGAGAAGAAAATCAATACTAAGAAATTAGCCCGGCCGTGGTGGCCGTGCGGTTCTAGGTACTTCAGTCCGGAACCGCGTGACATTCTACGGTCGCACACAAGTATTTGAAACAGGAAGCCTGGGTGAAAGAAAGCTTACAACATTGTAATCGGGGTTGAAAACAGGAATGATGAGCGATTACTTAGTGAATTGATTAGGCTGTTGAGTCAAGAACTAAGCTTAAACTGCAGGAACAGAATGAAGCGAGTCACAAAAAAAGTGTGTGAAAACTTATGGGACATAACTGCTAAGGCCATCAGTCCCTAAGCTTACACACTATTTAACCTAAATTATCCTAAGGACAAACACATACACACCCATGCCCGAGGAGGACTCGAACCTCCGCCGGGACGAGCCGTACAGTCCATGAGAGCAGCGCCTAAGACCGCTCGGCTAATCCTGCGCGGCAATCGAGCCACAAAGAGTAGGAGAAACGGCACGAAGTCGTCATATGGACATCTATGGAGGAGAACGTGGAAGATTGGAGACGGCAGTTTATGTATTGCTGTTATAGAAGTCACTGAGCCCAAGGAAAGATAACTTGAACGGGAATGAAAACAGACCTTATATAACATGAATCAAATGGTGCCAAATATGGATTTAGAGTTAAGCCTGGAACTTTATGATGATATTACATGTTGAAAAATATCGAATGAAGCTAATCGTGAAAGTGGCAAGGCTAATAGAGATGGATTATAGAAGCTTTACTTTGCTGTGATGGAAGAGTGCCACAGAAAGCGAAACCTTTCGACAGAAGAATCGACGGTGGTAGTTGCCAGAAGGCAGACACTGTGAGACGCTTCCGGTATACAAAATCAGATAACGTGTCATTAGAAGAGAATTACCTTTCCAAAAGTGCCTTGGCGAACCGTTTGATTGTTTGCAAATTAGTATTATGACAAGCTGCATCACGGTCTTCGCCAGAACTGATCAGTAAAAGCACAGCTACTGAGGATGAAGCTTCATAGTTTCTGCCAGTGATAACAGAAAATCGCGTTGGAATAATGTAAGACTGAAAAACTCCGTTGGCTTATTGTCACAAGCCAGAGGTACTAGTGAAGTGGAGGAGGCGATTAAGTTGAATTAGTACAGCTACTTAAGCAGCATATCCTGCTGGTATACTAGTCTCGGATTTTGTAAACATTGTCATGACTCTAAGGAAAAAGACGTGGTCGCTTGAGGTATTCAATCATTGCTACACGTCCATATAGGCAATAGTTGATGTCAGCGCCAAGTTCTTCTTTACCTCGTATATTCAGAAGTGTGTTAGAGGCGTCGTTTATAGTCGCTAACCCCTACTTTCCTCACGTGCACACGGTTAGTTTCAGCTACCTGCAGTGAGCTCTTTATTTTATCCATTTTGATTAGAGAACGCCGCAGCTATTTTCATAAATTAGACTGTAGGAAATACTGCAACCAGCCACGAGCCTTTTGAAATGATTTTTTTTACTGCATTACTAATCTTGGGCCTGATTTCTTTGCAAGTTTTACCTTTGTTAAGTTTTAAGGCGCAAATGTGGAACTAGCAGAGAAGTCAACGATGCACTCAGGCATGAAACTAGTGACGGTGCAGTAAAATCGGTTTTAAAAAAAAACCTTGTGGCTGGTTGCAGTTTTTTCTCCAGTGTAATGAGCTCTTTGACAGTTTGTGACTTCGTGTATAAATTATGTATCTAAGCTTCCTTCCATCATAAGGAAAATAATGTCCTCACGAAGCAGCGCAGCTTCGAATTTCCGACGTACTCTGAATAGAACTTTCACAATAAGAACAGCTCATGCTTTTTAACTTTTTTCATGGAAAATGAGAGTAACGTGTCATTTATGAGCTGTAATGTCCCGATAAATTGTTCACACTATGAATGATTCACTTTTTCGCGATGTCTGAGTTGTCTCGTGTGTGTTTACTATAGGCGACGGTGATGGCCGCATATAAAGTATATAGTTGTGTTCTTGATGGCGAAGGAAAAAGGTGGTATCTGATGTCTGCACGTAGTTTACCCCATCTCAAATAACCCACTGGTGCCATTCAGTGGACAATACAAGAGGACACATGGCCTCACTTAGTGAGATGCCACAGAATTATGGGATCATCGCTGGATAAGCTGATGATTAGGCATCCCCCTGCTTCCCACCGCCTATAAGAGGAATAATGATGACAATTTGTCATCAACTCATCATCCTGCCGCAGGAATTCGAATCGGTTTCTTCCATGTCATGTGCAAGCGATTTCGGCTATTCGTCTAAGGAGACGGCTATTGTAGAGAGATGGAGGAAGGGGGAGAGAGAGAGAGAGAGAGAGAGAGAGAGAGAGAGAGAGAGAGAGAAATAGGAATGGTAGTTGCACCAGTGAACTGGAACTAGCTCTTTCCTACTGTATCGGTTGCTTTGTGATACGACCATATTCTCATTCAGAAGCTGTAATTATGTTATTGAAATGTGTAAGACTTACTAAAATGTGTGTATCCTTGTACGCATTTGTAAATAATTCGGAGCCGAAACGAGCAATTATAGAGTGCGTGACATAATTTTTATTTTCCGAGAGAAGTGACGTAGTGGGTAAAGACGCTTCATTTGCATTGACGAGGAGCGGGGTTCAAATCCCCGCCAGGCCATCCAGATTTCAGTTTTTCGTGATTTTTCTAAATCATGTGAAACAAATACGGGGTGTTTCGTTTGAAAAGGACGCCGTAGATATCCTTTACCAAATAAGAGCATCAGAATGATATTTTCTCGCTTGACACTGTGTTGTGGCCGTTGTTAGAGAACCAGCGGTCACTGTGTTTCATAGCATAAATGGCCCTTCTGCACCGTGTAAGCAGCGCCTGGCAAGAAACATGATGAAGCAGTAACAGACAAACGCATCGGTTCGTATGTTCGGAGGTACGTAACTGTGTTGTGTGGTGGGAGCGCGGATGGGGTCTTTCGCTGACCGCATTGGAGTCGGGGAGGAACGTCTTAGCAAGCAAACACATTGTCTCAAAAGATGGTTTGACAAACGACAGTGACGGCTATACATTTTTTCTAAGAAGACAATGCTGAAATATGTCACATGTTTGCAGTACGTTCTCGTCAGGTTCTCGTGCTTGATCAAATACTAACAGCTCAACACGTGGTCTAACCGGACGAGTGTATCTTGCCGAAAGAACAAATTTGTCACCCCTTCCCCCCCCCCCCCCTCTCTCTCTCTCTCTCTCTCTCTCTCTCTCTCTCTATCTGTGTGTGTGTGTGTGTGTGTGTGTGTGTGTGTGTGTGTGTGTGTGTGTGTGTGCGCGCGCGCGGGACGGGGAGGGTGGGGGGTATTATCCTCATTCAAATTTTGATTGTTGCAACTACGTTACTCTATTACTCAATGTCGTAATCGATTCTTTTGCCTACACAGCTTTATATTTTTGTTCCTTCCTGTGTCTAAAGACCATAGACAAAACTTTCTTTTAAGAGTGCATGGCACTAATGCTTACTTATATTTTATTTTTGTTTTATTCACCAACCTGTTTCAGCCCAAGACCATGTTCACGGTACTGTACAAAATGCAAAACAAAAATGCGGTAACACACAGTGACAAACATGACCTGCAAGCTCAAAATTAAGAATTACATCAAAATGCCATTACAAATGCAGCACTACATGTCATATATCTTGAGAAAATAGAAGACTCATTAAATTCAAACAGTACAAATCCAATACACAATGACAATATATATAGACAAAACTGTCGGCTAAAGATTCAAATCAATCCGCAGATGAGTAATATAAACTCAATTTTTCTTTCACACAGGACAGAAAGCTCGTGTACATATTAATGTTACTACTTAATTTTACTATTAGACTGTTCAGTTCAGTTTAGTTTTGCGAATTCGTTGTCATCATGTCCAACGAAATCAGGTAAAGATACAGAACTCAAGTATCAGTAGTCAAGTCTCCATTTTGTATTTTCTCTAACTTTTCTTTGTAAACACTGCGCTTTCAGATTAATTCTGTAATTCATTGCCACCGTATTAAAGAGCGGCGTCTGCAAGAAATGAAACGTGTATACTGTTGCCGAAAATTGTATAAGTACGTTAATTGGTTTTCAAATACTGGAATTTAAGAGAAAGAAAGAAATTAAGAAAGACTGTGTGTTCGGAAGCAGGCGATTGTCACTAGGCATGGCGGTTATTACCGAAACAACCGGTTTTCAGGATATATAGTTTTTATTTGTAAGACATTTCCAGGGGCAGATGTGGACTCTGACCACAATCTATTGGTTATGAACTGTAGATTAAAACTGAAGAAACTGCAAAAAGGTGGGAATTTAAGAAGATGGGACCTGGATAAACTAAAAGAACCAGAGGTTGTAAAGAGTTTCAGGGAGAGCATAAGGTAACAATTGACAGGAATGGGCGAAAGAAATACAGTAGAAGAAGAATGGGTAGCTTTGAGGGATGAAGTAGTGAAGGCAGCAGAGGATCAAGTAGGTAAAAAGACGAGGGCTAGTAGAAATCCTTGGGTAACAGAAGAAATATTGAATTTAATTGATGAAAGGAGAAAATATAAAAAATGCAGTAAATGAAGCAGGCAAAAGGGAATACAAACGTCTCAAAAATGAGATCGACAGGAAGTGCAAAATGGCTAAGCGGGGATGGCTAGAGGACAAATGTAAGGTTGTAGAGGCTTATCTCACTAGGGTTAAGATAGATACTGCCTACAGGAAAATTAAAGAGACCTTTGGAGAGAAGAGAACCACTTGTATGAATATCAAGAGCTCGGATGGAAACCCAGTTCTAAGCAAAGAAGGGAAAGCAGAAAGGTAGAAGGGGTATATAGAGGATCTATACAAGGGCGATGTACTTGAGGACAATATTATGGAAATGGGAGATACGATACTGCGTGAAGAGTTTGACAGAGCACTGAAAGACCTGAGTCGAAACAAGGCCCTGGAGTAGACAACATTCCATTAGAACTACTGACGGCCTTGGGAGAGCCAGTCCTGACAAAACTCTACCATCTGGTGAGCAAGATGTATGAGACAGGCGAAATACCCTCAGACTTCAAGAAAAATATAATAATTCCAATCCCAAAGAAAGCAGGTGTTGACAGATGTGATCATTACCGAACAATCAGTTTAATAAGTCACAGATGCAAAATACTAGCGCGAATTCTTTACAGACGAATGGAAAAAACTGCTAGAAGCCGACCTCGGAGAACATCAGTTTGCATTCCGTAGAAATATGGGAACACGTGAGGCAATACTGACCCTACGGCTTATCTTAGAAGCTAGATTAAGGAAAGGCAAACCTACGTTTCTAGCATTTCTAGACTTAGAGAAAGCTTTTGACAATGTTGACTGGAATAGTCTCTTTCAAATTCTAAAGGTAGCAGGGGTAAAATACAGGGAGCGAAAGGATATTTACAATTTGTACGGAAACCAGATGGCAGTTATAAGAGGCGAGGGTCATGAAAGGGAAGCAGTGGTTGGGAAGGGAGTGAGACAGGGTTGTAGCCTCTCCCCGATGTTGTTCAATCTGTTTATTGAGCAAGCAGTGAAGGAAACAAAAGAAAAATTCGGTGTAGGTATTAAAATACATGGAGAAGAAATAAAAACTTTGAGGTAATTGTAATTCTGTCAGAGACAGCAAAGGACTTGGAAGAGTAGTTGAATGGAATGGACAATGTCTTGAAAGGAGGATATAAGATGAACAACAACAAAAGCAAAACAAGGATAATGGAATGTAGTCGAATTAAGTCGGGTGATGCTGAGGGAATTAGATTAGGAAATGAGACACTTAAAGTAGTAAAGGAGTTTTGCTATTTGGGGAGCAAAGTAACTGATGATGGTCGAAGTAGAGAGGATATAAAATGTAGACTGGCAATGGCAAGTAAAGCGTTTCTGAAGAAGAGAATTTGTTAACATCGAGTATAGATTTATGTGTCAGTAAGTCGTTATTGAAAGTATTTGTATGGAGCGTAGCCATGTATGGAAGTGAATCATGGACGATAAATAGTTTGGACAAGAAGAGAATAGAAGCTTTCGAAATGTGGTGCTACAGAAGAATGCTGAAGATTAGATGGGTAGATCATGTAACTAATGAGGAAGTATTGAAGAGACGAATACACTAAACAGATTCAGAAGGATGTAGGTTACAGTAGGTACTGGGAGATGAAGCAGTGTGCACAGGATAGAGCAGCATGGAGAGCTGCATCAAACCAGTCTCACGACTGAAGACCACAACAACAACAGTTTTTATTTTCACGACAGTTTAACTTGACTGTTAAAACCGCTTAAAGTAGCCAGTTTCTGAAGTAACTTATTTTCTATTTTGTATTCCTATTATTTGCTGTAATAAACATAGAAATCGAACAAAGATTGAAAACTTTAGACTGTCTCAGTTTCAAAATACACAGAATCAAAATATTATATTAAATAGGCAAGTAAAAGAAAACTTATTCTCCTATTGATTCTAATTTTTTTGAAACTGCTCAAAAATCATGATGTGATCGGGGATCATATGACTTTTGGACATTACGAATAGTCAGTGCTAAAAGCTTGAAGAACTCAGTTTCTTGTTAATTCGTCCGGTTTCGGAGGCTGCAAGCATATAGTGGCATGTTATGTACACACAGGCAGCTGATCACTAATTTCTGTTTTTATAGTATACTATGAATGAATTGTTAAGTTTTTAATTTATTGCTGTTTCCATAATTTTCTTCAACGTTTGTTAATTCGTAGAAATGGCACACAGATCTTTTTACGTCATTGGTACGTCACTTTATAGAAATATTTCCGGAGTAGACCAGGTGGGGGCAAATCTTGCACAATGCGCCCACAAACGTACCTTAAGCCACAACACAAGGCAAGAGAAACATTGTCTCGGAAGTTCTGTACCAGTTGTTACGCCTTGTGCTTGTTGGTTGTTTCTGTTGGCTTTGTTATTAAAATAGCACTGATCGAATTTCCCATTTTCAGTAATAACACCGTGTTTTAGACCAATGCAAATTTTAGAAATAAAAACTACTTACTTTTAAAAAAGTTTATTTAAAAACGTAAGACATTAGCACTGCTACTACGTGTAATTGATATTTCCATTTTTACTCGCTTATTAGTGAAAGGTAAAACACCAGTTATAACCGAGACCAAACAAATACAAAAAATCACCGGTTATTCAGAACTAAAATACCGATATCTGTTTTAACTGACCGACTTGTCCCGTCGCTGGTTGTCACATATTGTAGTATACAAAATCAATAGTAATAAAAGGAATAATTGTAATAGTAATTGGTGGCGATATTTACAAGCTAAATCAGCTGAATGTCTCACGCTGACTCAGCCTTTCGTGAGATCGTTTCGTGGCGTGTGAGGTGGATGTCATTGAATTTTGTGGTTTCAGTCATTTGTAACTCTTTTCTTCTGTTTATTTGCCTTGGCCTTTGCCTATGGGATTGAATACTTTCGCGTTATTACAATTTTACCAGTGATTACGAAATCGTGCGTGGAAACCCTGCCAAACCAAATATAAAGTTTCTATGCTTCTAACCATATTCGCAGGGCAGGGATACTTGAATGGGAATTGCGGTGACACATTAGATTCCTCATTAGTGCGAAGGTGTTCTGCAGGTATGTGGTAAATACCGTAGCAGGCTGTATACGCTCCGGGACATCCGGGAAAAACCCGTAAATTTTTTCATCCGGGAGAAAATCGGGAAATAACACGGGAATTTTTCTTTTAGTTTGCAGTTAAATTTTTGTACTCTTTACTGGTAAGAACTGATACTGTAACAAAGAACTTTGCTTTAGCTTGTTACTGCAATATAATACTGCAGCAATAAAACATAGAAGAAGGAAAAAAAGATAAAACTTAAGCTGCAAAGGAAATGCGCCATTTACAGTACACACAAGCGTCTGCCAACAGCAAAATGTGTCAAAGGCCTTGGGACGAAGACTATGCCATACTTCATAACAACAAACTGCTTCCGATGGGCTTTACGTCACAACGGTTAACATTAGGTTCGTTTGAGTAGTTGGCAGCGGGCTTGTGCGCATGCGCTGTTGAGTCGCGTATGAGCCGTACCTTCTCCCATTTATGGTTACTTCAAGTGCGGCTGTTAGTTGTGTCCA
Organism: Schistocerca gregaria; assembly: GCF_023897955.1. NCBI lineage: Eukaryota > Metazoa > Arthropoda > Insecta > Orthoptera > Acrididae > Schistocerca > Schistocerca gregaria. The sequence goes on along the minus strand of NC_064931.1, from coordinate 199,311,174 downwards.
AGGTAACAAGACAAGAGCTGTATCAGCAGTAGCAACAAGTAGCCAGATGCTACTCGGAAACATTTTTGTGGCGCACTGAAGCTGCCAGATTTGCGCATGCGCAGAGCAGTCTGAGTTGTTGTGGGATGAGGGGGTAGTCTCCACGTGAACCATGTTTACGTTAGGTGATTTTGTCGGTTTCCTCTTGGTTTACAGCCCTCAAGTGCAAAAACGGATTACTGTGGTCAGGAGCTATAAAGAGAATTAAAATATTCAAATAATTATGGAAGGCTAAAGTATGTTATTAGTTTGTTTTCTGAATTTTTTATTTCCAGATTTTTGACAGTCGGGTATTAATTACCATGCAGAGCAATGAAGTTAGCCGGCCGGTGTGGCCGAGCGGTTCTAGGCGCTTCAGTCTGGAACTGCGCGACCGCAACTGTCGCAGGTTCGAATCCTGCCTCGGGCATGGATGTGTGTGATGTCCTTAAGTTAGTGCTAAGTTCTAGGAATGAAGTTATTTTTATATATTTGCTTAAAAAATTGGCTTTAATTAACCTTTTCCGCGGAGGCAGTCAATTTATTTGAAACACTATTGAGTAGTGTCAACTGTTTGCGAAATTTGAAGTGCACTTTATCTTTTGGGACGTATGGCATTATGCCATAATAACAGGCCGGCCACGGTGGTCTCGCGGTTCTAGGCGCGCAGTCCGGAACCGTGCGACAGCTACGGTCGCAGGTTCGAATCCTGCCTCGGGCATGGATGTGTGTGATGTCCTTAGGTTAGTTAGGTTTAAGTAGTTCTAAGTTCTAGGGGACTGATGACCACAGCTGTTAAGTCCCATAGTGCTCAGAGCCATTTGAACCATTTTGAACCATAATAAAGAACTAAACATGAGAGTATACAGTACTGATACTCGAAAAAATTTGATTCAGAAAACCCACACTGTTTAATATCAGTTTAATATCAGCTTGGGGCCTGATACGAATGTGCCCTTTAAGTCGACTTATTCATTCCGATGCTCTTGGAGTATCCGCTGATGTCCTGTTTCGTTTATGACGTAATGTAATATCTCTTATACCATATACGTACGAACAAACGGGCTGCCTACGTCATCGTAGCTGTGCATGCACAGTAACGCCGTTTTCTGGTGCTCTCTGATAACTGCTGAAACGAATTCTGACAGGTGGCGGGAAAATATTGCAATTGGTCGTTTGAAAAGCGTTACTTTCAAAGTTCCTTTTATTATACGTAATATGAGTTACGTGGGCGAACGTGCTTTGAATTTCTTAAATCACAGAGCGTTCGATTTTAATTTAAAGCTTAATACTTTGAGCGCCAGCCACTTAGAAGAATTTAGAACCCAGAAGACAAGACATTTACGTAATTACTTTAAATTTTACTGTTACATTAGTGTGATGTATCGAAGTTTAACACACGTGAAAAAGACGAATGTTATATATGAAAGCTTAGCTTTTCTTGTAGCTACACTATGTACATTAATGTACACCATTAACTTTTCCTATTTGTGTGTTCGCGCTACTTTACAGTGGTGTTGCTATTGGCTTGCTACATCACGTGCCCCTTTGCTGAGTATCACTTCGTTTACATGCGACCCATCTTCCAAAAGACGAAAACCGAATTTCGAAAACAGTTTTTCGCTGTCGTGTTTACACGTTAATGTCTGTAGTGGATTTGCTAGCGCAGTTCACTACGGCGCATGGAAAACAGCTGTTACAGTTTCTGATTTTGTCAGCGTAATCGCTATTTCTCTTCAATTAGACTAGTCGTAAATAGTTAGTCTAACTTGTCTACTTACCGTTCACTGTACAAAAAGCCACTCCGTCCATATTACCCGAATTTTTTTAAAAATAAGACGAAATCTGACAGCCCAAGCTCATTTCAAAACCGGTTTCGTTTACGTGGGAGCGAATATCGATTGCGGGATTGGAAAACCGGCAACCAGAAGCGGATTTCCAGAATCTATTTTGAAATGTTTACATGATCACCCAGGAACGGTATTGGGAGATCGGTTTACGAAATCCGGTTTTGGGAGCCTCATGTAAACGAGATGAATATCTGCTGTTATCGGCTGGCGAGATCACGTGACATGAGCTATGATTGGCTTACAAAAGCGCCTCGCGATCTTGATTTCAGTGCTACGGAAACTAACGTTCTGTGTTTGGTGAAATTCGAGTGTATACTTTCGTAATACGAATATATGCAGCGTAGACGTTGCTGCACATCAAAGATCTTTCAAAAACGCACTTTTTTCTTGGGTTCTTTTCCTAAAGTGACGGGAGGTTGTACGACGGTGTGTAAAAGCTTAACCATTCAAAGGATTGATAAGTTTTACGACCTCGAGGGAAAGTATATTGTAATTTAACGCGGGAAAAGAGTATTTTCACCCGGGAGAAAGTGTATTTTTTAAACGGGAAAAACCTGGGATTTTTTTTTCCCTTGTCCACGTATACACCCCGCCTGGTGACTTGGAGGCATGCTATCATATGTTTCGAACGCTCTTCATCTGTGCTGGCGTCCATCCTGGAGGAGCACTACCGCTCGCTAAAAGGTTAACCTTTCATTAGCTGAGTCTGGCAGCTTCTCACTGTATTGACTTTATTCACTTAATCTCTGGCACCCACTGAAATGGCGAATATACAATCTCCAGCATTTTCGCTGATGATATTGTCTGCCTTATGATTTGCTTGATCCACGTTAACGAATCGTAAAAGTAGGAAGCCGAACTCTATTAAACTTTAGGTTGTTGACTAATTTGATGTAAGGCGCTCTTTGTCTCCAGTAGTTGCAGAGCAATTCGCTAGGTGTATTGCCCTAAGAACATGACGGCATTGTAATAAGAATACAAATGCACACCAGCGAAAAGCCTTGTGCCATGTTCGGAAAAAAAGTTTTGACTACGTGGGACTCTCTCCTCGCATCCCCCACGAACCATGGACTTTGAAGCAGTACTGAACATACGAAATAATTTACGAGAAAGGTTGAGGAAAGGCAAATCGATATTTATAGCATTTCTAGATTTAGAGAAGTCTTCTGACAATGTTGACTGGGAGTGCGCCTTATCGAATTTTGGCGTTATCAGGGATATAATAGAGGGAGCGACTGATTATGCACAACTTGCACAGAATGGGGTGAGACAGAGTTGTACCCAATCCCACATGCTGTTCAGTTTGTACACTGAGAAAGCAGTAAAGCAAGCCAAGTACAAATTTAGGAAAGAAATTAAATTTCAGAGAGAACAAAGAAAAACTATGAGGCTTGTCCGTTGATATTGTAATTATGTCCGATACAGCAATGGAGTTTGAAAATTAGTTGAACGGAATAGATAGTGTTTTGATAAGGGGTGTAAGGTGATCATAAAAAGAGAATAGTAAACGCAGAGTTGTGTAGTGTAGTCGAATTAAGTCAGATAAGCTGTAGGAACTAGTTCAGTAAACGATAGTAGTAGAAGAGTTCTGCAATTTGGGCAACAAAATAACTTCCAAGATGCCACGATATTACAGGCGGACAAGGCGTACACGTCATACAGTCTATAAACCAATAGACAATATTGCTATTAATATGACGATGTAAAAATGTAAACTGGCAAAAAAAGTATCCAAAAAAATCTGTTAATGTCGATAGAAATTCTTAGAAGTCTTTTCTGAAAGTACTTATTTAGATGTTAGCCTTACGTGGAAATGAAATACAAACAAACAGTACAGGCAAGAAGAGAACTGAAACGTTTGAAATACAGTACTAAAGAAGAATACTGAAGATTAGAGAGATAGATAGAGTAACAAATAGAGATTTACTGTATCATATTCGAAAGGCGAGAGCATTATAAAACAATCTAACTAAAAAAGAAAGGATTGATTGCTAGAGCTAACTCTGAGACATGAAGGAATAGTTATTTTGGTGATGGAGCCCAGTGTGGGCATGAGAACTGTATTGGGAGACCAAGGTTTAAATAAAAAATTAACTGTTAGAGCGCAGTTATATGTCCTTTAGCCTCTTCGCCACCAGGCTTGAACTCTGACGATGATAGGACACTGATGTTAACAGCAACAGATGACGAAAACTTGACAAACAGAGTTCTGTACAGAAGCAGTTACAAAGATGTTTACCGACGGTCATGACAGATTTTACAGCGACGCACCATAGACTGCTCTACCGTCTCAAAAACCTAAACATAGCCACGACGTAAAGTGAAGTAAAGCTGTCATCTAACGGAAGGTTGTTTTGAACATCTCCACAGTTCCGTAGTAGCCATGGTCCTGTTTAGGTGGGGTGCCGTTGCCTTCCTACGACGTTTGAACTGATTTACCCAGCCAGTTAAACGGATTCTACAGTTTAACGGCGCAACTCGGAATTTTTCACATCAACAGACATTGCCAGAGATGAAAGAGCTAACAGTTAAAAATTGTAGGATTGAGAGGTGTACGTGTAACTATAACTGTCTCAGAAAATCTGAGAGAGGGCTGAGGAATAAAGGTTCAAAGTCTGAGGATGAAGAGCGAATAGGGGATTGAACCGTAATCTCAACAGCAGCTCCTTTTTATGGTGATAGTTTTTGGTATGATGGTTGTTTCTTAGAGTACTTCATAAAACAAAATTGCAAATCATGCCTGTTTAGTGCTGACAGATGGAAAAAGAAATAAGAAACAAAACAATTATTAGTTGGCTGAATTCCCGAGAAATATTCATCAGTGCAGTTAGCTGAAGGCGTCTGCCTTTCTTTCATTTACGGGACAGTTAAGGGCATTCGCCTGTCTGTTAAAGCAGATGTCGTATAACGTCAATAACTGTCGTAGTTAAACTTGTTTAACGTAAGCAGCACTATATTGGAGAGACGTGTTCACTGTGGATCATCTGCTGCATGAAGAGTGTTGGGTATTAATGTTACGTATTTTGCTTATGGCTTGACCTAGTGTAAACAGCGAAACTATGAACAGACCAACCCCTCAACTTTTTACCGATGATTGACGAAGTGGCAGGTTGCCTCACTATAACCACGAGGGCTATCTTATTATTTCAAGGTCCAACAGGTCGCATTTCCCCCCCCTACACCTTACAACTCGTTCTCTACATAGTAGCAGCTCAAAGGTGAAGCCACGGATTTACTTCAAATTTTTTACACTTTTAGTAGTCCCATTAGAACAACATTCTGTGCCAATAGTAAGGGGTACTATTTCAGCGGTTTTGAGAAAATAACAAGAGAAGTTTCACGCGTCAGTGACGTACTGGTGCGTTGCGATCCTGAGCACGAGTTGGCAGGGATCACGTACTTCAAGCTCCGTAATCGATGGATCACTAGATCGAGCCCCGCTCGTGTTTTGTTTTTAATTTGTATTGTTTTCAACAGTAGGCATATTATTTCATAGACATTAGATTTGAAAGGTAATATTCACGCAGAAGAAGCTGAGTAGCACAGTCACTGGTGTGTAGTGGTTATGATACTAGACTGTAGCATGGGGGGCATGAGTTCAAAACTCACCTGAACTGTAAAATTTTAATTTCAATATTCGGTTCGAGTACATTCAAGAAGTATCCACAAATGTCAAGAATCATTGTACTGGAATGTTCTGTAACTATATATACTGTATGTGTTATGGCCAGAGGCAGTTAGCTCCGCGCTCTTGTATGTGCAAGTACTGAATAAACCTTCGTTAAGTGACGTAAGTGTTCGTCATTCACCTAACTACACCTTCTACGTGACATTATTCTCGTGGGGACGATAGGTATTGGAACTTGTGATAGCGCACATTATCCACGACACAGTGGTTCCCATCAGGCCACGACAGAGCCGCCGTTTACGTGGCGAGAAACCCGAGTTCGAGCCATATTCAACAGATCGTCATCTATCGGAGACAGAAGAAGACGACGTTACGATGACAGCGACTGTGTGCCACTACATGAGCTATCGTTCCGGTTTCTCTGGTGACGATGGCCAAAATCCAAACAAGTGGCTGAAGGTATTCGAGCGTATAGCCAAATTTAACAAATGAGATGACACCGTGTGTTTGGCTAACGTATTTTTCTACTTGGAGGGAAGTGCCAAGCAATCTCATGAGAACAACCGGGAGAAGTTCACAAGCTGGGAAGTGCAAGGCTGAAGATATAGAGAAGGCACAGCGTCCAGGAGAAATTACAGCATCCTACATTCAAGATGTCTTGCAGCTGTGTATAATGGTGGATCCTAGAATGGAGGAGGAAGGTAAGGTTGCACATCTTATGAAATGTGCTACTGAGGACATTTATCTAAGCCCTACTCCTGAAGGTGTTTTCGACAACAGACGATTTCATAAAATGGTGCCAGTATATCGAGACAATGCATCGAAAAAAGAATTACACGCAAGGAGTTCGAACGGCTTCGAAACGTATTGATGTCTGTGATGGAGGAAGAAACTCATTTCACAAGTGTTCTTCGTCAGATAGTGAGAGAGGAAGTTCAGAAGGCACTTGGATTGAACGGCGAGCAAAAAACCGAGACGCTTCAAGAGGTCATAACGGAGAAAGTGGAACAGACATTGAACCCAATCACCCGTCCTTCATTTCCCATTAAAACGGCAAAAAAGACGAGACCCAGGCGAAGTTACGTTCCTACAATGCCGCATCTGTTTGGGCACCAAGGAAGACTGACGTTTGGAGCACCTAGGATAATCACCCAGTATGTTTCCACTGCAGACGACCGGGCATGTGATGCGCTATTGTCGAGAATGACGCCCGCTCCAGAAGACAGCAGTCCGATCTTAGCCGATGCTAACTCCGGGACGACGAAGATGAACAAGACGACGTAGATCACCATCGCCGCAAGCGAGCCGCTGGAGAGGACGCTCCCCAACACGCGATCAAGGTCTCCATCGCCGTTTAGAACCTGCAGCCGAATACCTAGCCGCCGAAACCTGAAAAACTAAAGGGTGCGACCTTCCTTGGAGGTGAAGCCTCCGAGGAAAAAAAATCCTCTGCCGTCGTTCACTACTAAAAGGATAGGGAACTATGTCGATATCCTCATGGATGGCCGACTAGCCCAAGCTTTTGTGGACTCTGGAGCATCATTTAGTCATTTCGGAGAAGTACCGTCGCCAGTTGCAGAAAACCCTATTCGTCGACAAGAAAATCTCTGCTGAAGGTGGCTAATGGTAAACCTGTAAAACCTGCAGGAAGATTTGTCATTCGTGTGGGTATAAGTGGCCGTACACAGCCCTTAGAATTCATCGTCTTACAAGAGTGTAGTCAAGACGTCATTCTCGTATGGGTGGTCTTGAAAGCTTCTCAGGCAATTATAGATTGTGGTCACTCGAAGAATGTGCTAGACGAGATGAGGTACTGTGGACAGGAAGGTGCGCATCAGAGTGCGTGGAGACTGTGTGTGCCGGATGAAGTGATCATTTCTGCAGTCAGCGCTAGAAAGGTAACTGTCATGTGTCGTGCCATGCATCAACCCATAGATCTTGTAGTGGAATGTAAGAGAAGTGTACCACTGAAGAATAACTGGTCATCTCAGCCTCTGTCGTCTCGTTTAAGAACGGATTCGGTGAATTGTGGATAGTTAACTGTCGCCGAGAACCGCATATCCTTCCAAGACGCATGTGCTTAGCAAACGCTGAGCCGTTAATTGAAGAACAGCTGACCGTCATAGAAACCTCCCATGCCGAGTCTGTGGGCGAAATTAGCGCTACCACTACGAGACAAGGTCTTCTAGCTCGACTATCACCAGATCTGACTAAGGAACAACAGAAGAAGCTGCTTGCCATTCTTCTAGAGTTCTCCGAATGCTTCAATCTACAGGTCAAGAGCAAATTAGATAAATAGACGGTGCAGCATCGGATTAGCACTGGAGACCATCAGCCAATAAGCCAGAGAGCATACTGTGTGTCAGCAACAGAACGTCGAACGCGACGAGGTAGAAAAAATGAACAAGAATGACATTCAGCCTTTGCAGAGCCTATGGTCGTCACCAGAGATTCTCGCCAGGAAGAAGGATGGCAGTTGGCGCTTTTGTGTTGGTTACAGGAAGCTTAATAAGATAACTAAAAAGGACGTTTACCCTCTTCCACGAATTGACGGTACACTAAATTGTATTACATTGGCTAAGTTTTTCTCAACCATGGACATGTACTCGGGATACTGGCGAATCGAAGTAGATGAGGCTGCCTTCATTACCCCTTAGGGCCTGTATGAGTTTAAGGTAATGCCGTTTGGCTTGGGTAATGCACCAGCAACTTCTGAATGGATGATGCATAATCTTCTGAGTCACCTGAAGTGGACGATGTGTCTTTGTTATTTAGATGACATTTTAGTGTTCTCGGACACATTTGATGAACACGTGAAAAGACTGAGGGCCATTATTGTCTCCAACAAGGCGGACTGAAACTTAATCCAAGAAAGTGTATCTTTGGAGTAAAAGAATTGAAAATACTTGGACACCTTGTGTCAAACTAAGATTAGCGGCCAAACCCAGAAAAGGCGAAAATTGGAACGTAATTTCCTACTATTAAAAGTATTAGAGATGTGATAAGCTTCCACGGATTATGTCCTTACTACCGTCGTTTTATCAAAGACTTTTGTATCAAAGCCAGGACACTCCAAGAGTTGTTAAAAGCTGATGCTAAATTTATCTGAGGTGGTGCTCAAAAAGACTCTTTCGATGTGCTGCGAAAAGCTCTGACGCCTAACCCTGTACTTGGTCTGTATGATAAGAGAGCACATACAGAACTACGCACAGATGCCAGTGGATATGGGATCGGTGCTGTTATGGTGCAAATTTCGGATGGAAAAGAGGAGGTTATAGCCTATACTTCTAGGACATTTACAAAAGCCAAGAGAAACTACTCAACTACAGGAAGAGAATGTCTTGCTGTGATCTGGGTCATGTGCAGATTTCGACAGTATGTCTATGGAAGGCCATTCACAGTTGTTACAGACCATTCACTTTGTTGGTTGACAGGTCTTAAGGATCCAACAGGACGACTCGCCAGGTGGGCACTACGTCTTCAAGAGTATGACATTACCATAGTGTACAAAAGTGGAAGAAAACACCAGGATGCCGACAGTCTCTCAAGAAACCCCGTGCACGACCATCAAGACTTTGATGATCTACATCAAAGTGACTGTCTTGCTGCACTCCATGATCACTCTGCTGAGCAGGAGGAGAACGCCATGATATCTCAAATTATGCTAGCTTTAAAGCGGTCAGAGGATGTGAAAAGACAATTTTAGGTGGTTAATGGATTACTTTGCAAGAAAAACTTTGATCCGTTTGGAAAGATGTGGCTACCAATGACTGCAAAACACATGAGTTTATATGTTCTACAGAAATTCCATGACACATGTGAGGCCGGACATTTAGGATTTATTAAGACATATGATAGGATCCGCAAGAGATTTTTATGGCCAGGTTTATTTAGAAGTGTCCGTCACTGTGTGTCGCACTGTCGAGAGTGCCAGAGGAGACAGGCAGTTCCTCAGAAACCACCCAGCGGACTTATACCAATTCCACCAGCCGAAACGCCTTTCCAGCTTGTTGGGAGTGGCCTCGCACTATTTCCAACGTCTGCTAGTGGCAATAGATGGATTATTTTTTGCACTGATTGACACGCTATGCCATTACAAAAGCGGTGAAAACAGCCGAAGCATCCGAGGTAGCCAAATTCGTCGTGGAAGACATTGTATTAAAACACGGTGCCCCGAGGTCATTAATTACGGATCGAGGGAAAGTTTTCCAATCGAATCTTGTGACAGAGATAAACCATCGGTGCAACATTACTCAGCACATGACGACTGCCTACCATCCATAAACTAACGGTAAAGATGATAGCTACTTTTGTATAATAGTGTTTACAACGACTATCTCCCCTCCGTACACTCTCAGCCCCATCTCATTGTTTCGCAAAAGCAGTAAAACTCAGACTTTTATTAAGAAACCCATAATCAACGTAGGTCTGTGAGAGGCCATCAACAGGCAGAGGCATTCGAATATTGATGGGTCATATTAGTTATTCAGTCTATTACAGAATCTTTGTACAGGGTGAGTCTGTGATGGTGTTTCAAATTTTCAGGAATGATGGAGAAGGGTAAATGTTTCAATTTGAGGTAAAGGACCATAGTCAGGAAACGACCAAGTTATAACCGAAAATCGGTGTGATATCTCTGAAAGTGTGGAGTACATGTTCTGTTTCTGTTGTTGGTAAGATTGTATGGTAGCCAGCTCTGACGAGCACTTGGATGTGGAAGTTGAGATAATAACTCAACTAATCTACTGCAGATGGCGTGCTGTGTATTGTAATGAGCAATCCATGTACAAGTTGTAGTACTACCGTCGATCAGCCCTAACCAAATGGAGACGTAACCCGGTGATGGGAACTTGAAGATACGATTTTCGTGAATGGGCAAGCAAAAAAAAGCAACAGAGAACAGTATAGACTGTACAGGACCAAATAGCCACGCAGATGAGTGTGCCAGCGATGAAGTGAAAGAAGGCAATCGGTACCGCAGTAAAACAACCGAGGAGAACGACGAACTACATGGACTTGCTCGGTGGATAAGGTGCCTGCCGTCAGCACTCGATCAGTTGCATGGGAGATAAATGTTCCATAGAGTAGTGTGTAGCGACTTTACAGGAAATGCAGCTACTCAACTACCATTGACAGAAAGTACATGCTTTGACCACTGTTGACCAGCTGAGCTGCAAACTGCACTACCCTTCTGCAGCTTTACAAAGCTTTTATGCTGATTATGGGAGAGTGGCATATAGTTCGACAATGCCCTCAGCATTGTGTTCACTGGAGACGATACACCACAGTGGGGTGTGACTTCGAACAGGAACCTTCTGCACTGTTAACAGCCTACTCGTGGAGGCTGTGGTCTCTCCACTACGGATCAGGTGTTAACAACAGCTACTCAGTTACGCTATACACCTTCGCAGCTCCTCTAAGCATCCAAACTACTGTGTCCTTTTTTCCTAGTAGGAGGATCAGCTTCCCACAACAGAGACCCTGAACTGAGATCACAATTAGAGCTCAACTGCAATGTCTGGTCTAAACTCCAACTTCCCCCAGTGTCGCCCCTTATTAGGGAGCAATCGTGTACATGCCCATGACATGTACCCTGATCTAGGATCTGTCTCGATTTATCCTTTGGACTAAAAGATTCAGCGAACCCTATGGTGTTCCACCACCTTTTCCTAGTTGTCGATGCATTTCCAGATTCAGAAGTTGTATACAGTGATGGATCAAAGGTCGATGGATGAACCAGTTTTGCGTACACCCATGCAAGGTGCAGTGAACTACACTCCTTGCCGAATGGACACAGTGTTTTCACTGCTCAATTGGTGGCCATCAAATGACCACTTAGCCATGCTCGTTCCTGCACCAGCAAGATGCTTCTCATCTGCAGAGACTCCCTGAGCAGCCTTCAGACTGTAGACCAGTGCTACCCTCATCACCCATTAGTAACTACTATCCAGGGTCGTCTTTCTGATGTCCATCAAGCAGCATGGCCAGTCGGCTTTGTTTGGACCCCTGGACATGTTGGGATCTCAGGCAGTGAACATGTCAACCACTTGGCAAAGTTGGCTACCAGGATGCTGATTTTGGAAATTGACATTATGCTGTCAATTGCTGGATATGTGGAACCCTGCCTGATTCTCCCTGGGCTCTTCAAACAGAGGGCAATAAAGGAGACCACGATCACGTGGCAGTCTTCCCTTCATGTTCTCAGAGGGAATCTGCTATAATTTGTCAGCTATGTATTGGCCACACCACATTCTCCAACTTGAAGACCGACTTCACTGCCAAGGTGGTTCCTGCTTGACAGTGGCCCACATCCTACTATACTGCTAAAATATGGCTCCTTCGTGGCGATCTCTGAACCTTTCTGACACACTACCTCTGGTGCAGCTCTGTGGCTGACTTTTACATCACACCCAGGAGTGGTTCCTACTCGTCTACATTAGGAAGGGCACTTTTGCTTCATTGACTGCCTGAGGGGTTTTAGGGGCACCAGTCGCCTGCTCAGGCCCAGGGGTCCAAGCATGGTCCTCGATCAGTGGTTTGGCCTGGCTCGGCGCCTACCCTTCACCCTTTTTATTCTCCTTGTTCTTTTGTGTTCATCAGTTTTTAATGTTTTGTCTTTCCTAAAATTTTATCGTCTTTGTTGCTCGTTTCTTTGGGATAACGGATGATGAGATGAAGCTGGTGGGATGCAGAGGCTAGTTGCCCACCACATACTGTACTCCAGGCAACTCCAACTGCATTCTGGGCAGAGAGGCTCGTCTTCCTTACCCCCTCACTCCCCTCCTACCTCTCCTTGTTTTTATCTTTGCCTTACTGTATCTTGCTTATAATTGGGCTTTCCAGGCTTTTCCTCTTGTATCATCCTTCTGAGGACACCTTTCAGCCTTTATGTGAAGATGGTCCCCTGCAGGGTTTGACCTCCATTCTTTCCAAATTTTCCCGAAGAACGAGCCAATTGGGGAAGGGTGTCTTACATGGCGCATTGTGTTCATCGTGCACTGATACCTTCAGCATCCTTTATCATCGTTGCTTTGAAGTTACACTCATTCTCCATCTCTTATGCGAGGACACCTTCTTGGATGCATTTTCCTCCATCCACTATGCAGTGTTGTTTCCTGCATCGACAATGACCATGGCCTTTTTTGCACCTCATATCCAGCATGGTAGCCAGTCTGTTACAGTGGGGCCACCATGTACCCTGTTGGTTGTAGCCCCCTGACTACACAGGGATTGTTCTGCTGATGGCTGCGCCGTTGGCTCCCCACGTATGCCAAGGAGTAGATACCCATCTCCCTGGGGCATCGGGACTCCCAGCAACGGCCATCCTGCCAGGTGGCGCCCGTGGGCAGTGCCCCTAGTCAGAGTGGGTGGCATCAGGGCGGATGACATGCCATGAAGTGTTCTACGTCATCACTTGCTGGTGGTCAAGCACCAACAGTCTGTAAGTGCTCAAGGGCTCAGTTTAATGCACCTAAGTACGACCCCAAATCGTTCCCATCCCTGGCCACACCATGGAAGGAACACGAGGCTAAGGATGGCAGCGAATCTTACTTGCCCCAGTACCTTGTATGTACGAGAGCTGATTGGGAATCCTTCATGTCGATGAAGCCTCAGTTTTTTGTGGAGTATTTGGAGGAAAAGTCTGTGGAGGTGGAGGGATTGTCCAAAATGCGATCTGGGTCTATCTTGATAAAAACAGCATACTCTGCCCAGTCATGAGCACTACTCGCCTCTGACAAGCTGGGCAATGTTTGTGTTTCCTTCACGCCCTATAAGAGCTTAAATATGGTCCACGGTATTATATTTCACAGGAATCTTCTTTTGTAGTCTGATGACGAGCTTCTCGCCAACTTAGGGCAACGGGGTGTTCATTTCATCTGGCGCATACATAGGGATAATCAATTGGCCACTGGTGCCCTCGTCTTGGCCTTCTAGGCTTATACGTTACCTGAGAAGGTCAGGGTGATATCAAGCCATATATCCCTCCCCCTGATGTGCTGCTTTAAGTGCTGGAAGTTTGGGTATAAGTTTCTCACTGTGCATCCAGCGTCGTATGTCACGATTGTGGACGTCCATCACATTCCAATACTTCATGTGCCCCACCTGCCATCTGTGTGAACTGCGGCGAGTAACATTCCCCTTGCTCACTGGACTGCAGGATTCTCCAGGAAGAATGAAAAATCATGGAATACAAGACCCTGAATTGACTGACCTACACTGAGGCTAAGAGGAAATTTAAAATGCTCCATCCCATGTACATGGCATCTTATGCCGTTGCTCCAACTACTGTTCCAGCCCCATCCGTTCCGCCATTGACAGTTGACCTTCAGGGCCACAAGACTACACTCGCCCCCTTGATGGTGGGGGGCACTCCTATCCCTGTTGCTCCTTCACCACCTACTTCAGGAGCAATGACCTCCCAACCAACAGGGACACCAGTTCCCACTTCTCAACTGGAGAAGCGTCAGTCTTCTTCAGCTCCTGTCGCTAGGAAGGTGTCCCTTGGGTCTCTCATTTCCCAGGTTTCTACCAGTGGAAAAGATGATACCCACCAGTGGCTGAAGCACCTAACAGCAACTGGTCGTAGGGCTTAAAGATCCTCAGTCCCGGAGACTGACTCAGTGAAGCCTTCCCAACCACAGAAACCCAAGGAGCAGCGACAGAAATCTAAAAAGAAGACCCCCAAGGAAAAGGAAATTGCGCCGACACCCACACCACCACTACCTACGAGCTCTGCGTCTGAGAATGTGGTGGAAATTCTGGCGTCTGCTGAGGGCCTAGATCTCGCTGGACCCTCAGACACAATGGATATAGACTGCTCAGGCAATATGTCGGTGGCAGCAGGTGACCCTGAGGCATAAACTGCCTTCTTTCTCACTTCATACCTTCCCAGCCCCACGACGATGTCATCCTCTAATGGAACTGCAGCAGTTTTTTCCACTGCTTGGCTGAGCTATGACAACTGTTAAGCTTTACATCTGTTTCTGCATTGCCCTCCAGGAAACCTGTTTCCGGCACTGTGGGCCCCTGCCCTTCGTGGATATAGGGGTTATTACAAGAAGCGTAGGGAATATAATGAAAGTGTCAGATGGGGTTTGTGTGCATGTCTTGAACTCGATATGTAGTGAACATATGCCCCTTCAAACTCCTCTTGAAGCTGTAGCTGTCAGGTTAAGGACGACACAAGAACTAACCATCTGCAATGTGTATCTTCCTCCAGATGGTGTAGTATCCCTAAATGTATTAACTGCATTGATTCATCAACACTTTGCAGCCCAGAACTTCTCCCATCTGTCCACGGGAGAGCCCACGATGACTTGTGTGGTAGTGACCACTTCCGAATCTTCATGTCACTCCCCCAACGTCATGCCCAAGGACGCCTACCCAAATGGGCTTTTAAAAAGCCAGACTGGGAAGCTTCCGCCTGTGCCGTCTCCCCTATATGGTAACATCTACGTGATGTTTGAACGAGTCACCAGGACGATCGTTTCTGCGGCAGTAAAAACGCGATCCCTTGTTCCTTAGGCACACTGGACTCGCATTCGGGAGGACGACGGTTCAATCCCGTCTCCAGCCATCCTGATTTAGGTTTTCCGTGATTTCCCTAAATCGTTTCAGGCAAATGCCGGGATGGTTCCTTTGAAAGGGCACGGCCGATTTCCTTCCCAATCCTTCCCTAACCCGAGCTTGCGCTCCGTCTCTAATGACCTCGTTGTCGACGGGACGTTAAACACTAACCACCACCACCACCTTGTTCCTTATGGTGCTGCTGTCGAAAGACAGTACCTTGGTGGTCGCCGGAAATTGCTGAGGCCATTAAAGAGCGTAGGCGGGCTCTACAGCGACATAAGTGGCACACTTCCCTGGTGCACGTAATAGCTTTTAAACGGCTATGTGCTCACGTTCGCCAGCTTATAAAAGGACGGAAACAGGAGTGTCGGGAGAGGTACGTCTTGACCATTGGGTCACCTTCCCAAGTGTGGACGCCGATTAGACATGGTTTTGGGTACCAGACCCCAACAGGTGTCCCTGGCGTTAAGCAAACTGGCGAGTTACCCCCCAGCCTTTCCCACCCTCAAATGGCGGATGGAAGGGAAGGTCCTATCGTTCACTGCATGCCACAGTGAACCCTATAATGCCCCGTTCACAGAGTGGGAGCTCTTCAGCGCCCTTGCACATTGCCCTGACACAGCTCCTGGGCCAGATCGGATCCATGGTCAGATGATTAAACATCTCTCGTCCGACTACAATCGCCATATGCTCGTCATCTTCAGCTTGATCTGGTGCTATGGCGTCTTTTCATCACAATGGTGGGAGAGTGCTGTCATTCCAGTGCTCAAGTCCGGTAAAAACCCGCTTGATATGGATGGCTATCGGCCCATCAGCCTCACCAGCGTTATTTGTAAGCTGCTAGAACGTATGGTAAGTCGGCGGTTGTGTTGGGTCCTGGAGTCACGTGGGCTACTGGCTCCATGCCAGGGCGGTTTCCGCCAGGGTCGCTCTACCATTGATAATCTTGTGTCCCTCGAGTCTGCCATCCGAACAGCCTTTTCCTGACGCCAGCACCTGGTTGCCGTCTTTATTTACGAAAAGCTTACGCCACGACTGGTGACATTGTATCCTTGCCATATTATATGAATGGAGTCTCCGGGGCCCGCTCTCGATTTTTATCCAAAATTTCCTGTTGCTCCGTACTTACCGCGTCCACGTTGGTGCCTACCATAGTTGTCCCCATAACCAGGGGAATGGGGTCCCACAGGGCTCTGTATTGAGTGTATCTCTATTTTTATTGGCCATTAACGGTCTAGAAACAGCTGTAGGGACGTCCGTCTCACCTTCTCTGTATGCAGACGACTTTTGCATTTCGTACTGCCCCTCCAACACTGGTGTTGCTGAGCGGCGCCTGAGGGAGCCATCCACAAGGCGCAGTTCTGGGCTCTAGCCCACAGCTTCCAGTTTTGAGCCGTAAAGTCGTGTGTCATGCACTTCTGTCGGCGTTGTGCGTTCATCCGTAACCAGTACTTTACCTTAATGACGATTCACTCAGTGTAGTAGAGAGATATCGATTCTTAGGACTGGTTTTCGACACCCGATTGACTTGGCGTCCGCACCTTCGTCAGCAGAAGTGCTGGCAGCACCTCAATGCCCTCAATTGCCTGAGCCACACCAACGGGGGTGCAGATTGCTCTACGCTGCTACACCTCTACAGAGCCCTTGTTCAGTCTGGCCTTGACTATGGATGTCTGGTTTATGGTTCGGCGGCGCCCTTAGCGTCGCGTACTCGACTAAGTGCACTACTGTGGCATTCTACTAGCGACGGGAGCTTTTAGGACGAATCCGGTGACCAGCGTCCTGGTGGAGGCCGGGGTCCCTCCATTGAAGGTTAGGTGTGCACAACTCCTCGCCAGTTACGTTGCACACATTCGTAGATCTCCTGAGCATCCAAATTACCGTCAACTTTTCCCAACCACGGCAATTCATCCGCCGCATCGGCAGCCCAGGTCAGGGCTTACGATCACAGTTTGTACCCGATCCCTCCTGTGTGAACTAGAGTTCTTTCCTTTACCACCTCCCCTCCGGGTCCATCCGCATACACCTCCATGGTGTATACCTAGGCCGCGGCTTCATCTGGACCTTTTGCATGGCCATAAAGACTCAGTTACTCCCTCGGCTCTCTGCTGTCACTTCCTCTCGATTCTTGCCATGTCCCGGGCCTCTGAAGTGGTTTACACCGACGGCTCAATGGATGGTGGTCATTCGCCTATGTTCACAGAGGACACATTGAACAGCACCCCTTGCCACATGGCTGCAGTGTTTTCAATACAGAGCTGGTGGCCATATCTCTTGCTCTTCACCACATCCACTCATGACCTGGCGAGTCGTTTCTTCTCTGTACTGACTCCTTGAGCAGCCTCCAAGCTATCGAGCAGTGCTCCCCTTGCCATCCTGTGGTAGCGACCATCCAGGAGTCCATCTATGCCCTGGAACAGTCCCGTCGTTCAGTAGTGTTTGTCTGGACCCCAGGACAAGTCGGCATCCCAGGCAATAAGCTTGCTGACAGGCTAGCCATACAGGCTACACAGGAACTGCTTATGGAGATCAGCACTCCTGTAACTGACCTGCGTTCATTATTACGCCGCAAGGTTTTTCGGCTGGGGGAGACGGAATGGCATAACAGTACACACAACAAACTGTGTGTCATTAAGGCAACTACGAATGTGTGGGAGTCTTCCATGCAGGCCTCTCGCAGAGAATGTGGTTCTCTGCCGGCTCAGCATTGGCCACTCTTCGGTCACCCACGGCTATCTCCTGCGCCATGAAGTCCCACCTCAGTGTCGGTGCGGCACCCGGTTGACAGTGGCCGATATTCTTCTGCGCTGTCCTACTTTGGCTGCTCTGAGACGAAATTTTCGGTTACCGGACTCGTTGCCGTTAATTTTAGGTGACAACGCCTCCTCGACTGATTGAGTTTTACGTTTTATACTGAAGGTGGGTTTTATCATTTTATCTTAGTTTTAGCGCGTGTCCTTTGTTCCTCTATGTCTTTCACTTTAGTGCTTTTAGGCTGGAGGTTTAATGTGTTGCAGAGTGGCTGGCTTCTCCTTTTTATTCTCATGGTCAGCCAGCCATGGTAATCTGCTTTTTTTGTTTTAATCTCTTCTACCTGTTTCTTGCGTCTCTCTGTGGTCTCCTTGTCCTCTTTTGTTCCTTGCAATGTTTGTTGCTTTTCTGTCGTTCTTGTGGTTTTTCCTTCCTTTCGGTATTGTGATGTACGTCTCGTTTGTGGGATTGTTTTAACAGGAACAGGGGACTGATGACCAAGCAGTATGCTTCCTTTGCCCCCCTTTTAAACCTACCTACCTACCTACCTACCTACCACTGCTGACTTCAGACCTCGTGTTGTATTCAGCCAATGGTTCTTGCAGCACGTCATAGTCGATCCTCAATTTCTTGCTTACACTGGGTGTCCCAGGAGGAATGGTAAGTGTTCAGGGACATGACAGGACTAAGACAAAAAAAGTTTGGTAAACGTGGGCCCTAAAATCCATACCCTAAGGGCTACGAGCACTTCACCTTCAATGCAAGGGAACAAATTTCTTCTACTGCAGACTATCTGCTTTCCACGTTATTAGAGATGCTAGTACAACACGTGCTCTAAAGTGCGTACCTTAAGAGCAGTTGGTCACCCTCGCTACACTGAAAAACATCTTTTATGCTGAACATGTGCTAAGAGTTCATACAGTGTGCATTTTGAACCCAATTTTTACTAAACTTTGTTTAGAATGATCGTGCCTGTCATATCCCTGAATATTGATCATTCGTCCTGGGACATCCTATATACGTTCCACGGATGAAGGCCGTTTAGTCAGAGATGGAATGCTAAATGTTCCGAGTAGCCATGTTTAGGCCAATGAGAATGCCCACCCTACCTACAGTAGTGAAACACCATCAACTGAGATTATCGGTCAAGGTGTGGCTAGGCATAGTCAGTCCCGTTTTTTCTTCCTCCCCGTTTAAATGCACCAGTGTACACAGTGCTTATCAGATAATTACCGCACAGATTCCTGGAACGTATCCTACTTGTTACTCGTCAACAGATGTGGTTCCAGTGGAGCTCCACATCATTTGGGGCTCAGGATTCGTGAACACCTGGATCAGACATTTACTGAAAAATGGGTAGGTAGAAGAGGCCCTGTTTTGCGAACAGCACTTTCACCTGATCTCTGCCCGTTTGATAGCTTCTTGTGGGCCCATGTGAAATGTCTTCTATACCAGATGCCTATCGAGACGAAAGAGAATCTTCTGGCAAGAATTCTCGTTGCCAGCGGCACTGTTAAAACGATAACGGGGGCTTGCACTGACTTTGTGAGACGCCATTTTCGACAACTTCTGTGAACATAGCAGTTCGTGAGACTTGCGCAGGTAAATGGAATTCAGCATTACTTTACCGTAGACTTGGGATTTTTGGTCTCCATGACATCAAGTTACTTCACTAGTCCACAAATAGCGGAAATTGCCCGAGGATTTTGAGGCGTATTCAGCGGAAATTCGGTACGTCATGGTCAGAGTTCGGAAGTTGGGGCCCGTAGTTCGCGTGCAGCGCGAGGATAAGGGTAGATTTCGGCTTATTCTCGTTTCCGGACTAGGGCTCCTTACCTCAGATTGACACATTTACTCTTATCCATCATTACTGAAAATTTGTGATATCACAAAACCACCTTCTATTGTGTAGTTATAATCAAGCAGAAGTATTTGGTTGTGTTTTGAACGAACGGTTTGTTTTCCTCCCGGAGGCTTTCCCTTTCGTCTGTTGGCAGCAATGTCGACGCTTCACATCAGCCACACTACTTACACAATATGTTGCCCACACCAGTAATCGTTCACTCACGAATAACTTCGTGCTGTAATACAACTTAATTATATACGCTACAGAACTTCCATGGATATAAGGAACCTTTTACGAAGCTTTTTAGAGACCCGCTTGCTTTTAGGCTGGCATACTTGTACAGATCGTTGACAAATTTCGCATTTACCTAGGTCGAGATACAATCTTTTTCTGAAATACCTCACATAACTGGTGCTAACCACTAATGACAGGAAAGTGCAGTTGTTTGCATTGCCTACTGCCGTGTCGTGGTGGCATGCTCGACTTAGATCGGAGTAAGTGGGATGGTGTTTAATGCACTGAACTCGCGTTCGCTAGGAGTACATTCCAATCCCTGACTGACCATTCAGAGATAGAATTAACGTGTTTCCCTAAATCGATACTGTGAATGGCGTGATGGTTCCTTAGAAACCTGGTTCCTTTGTCATCTATCTTCAGATAGAGCCTTTACCCCTTCTCTAATTACAGCGTAATGTAGATGCCACGTTAAACCCTAATCTTCCTCCCTTATGACGCACCCAGCGTTTTCTCTGTAAACTTTGAACCGCGAAAACATTTTCTGATCTACAGGCACCTTTCCGCTAAGTTAAGAAAGAAATTGTATTATTAACAGACTCCGGATATTGTTGAAATTACGTAGCCAGGCTAATGGATGGCAGAGAGATCAAGAATGTACTTTGCTTGGATGCCTGTAGATAATGAAAAACTGACAACTAAATGGAAGCTGGGTAGATGACATTAGAATACATACAGGAGCAACATGGATGCTTATCACTGAAGCCTGAAAGTCAAGAGGAGGCGTTTATCCAGCGATTGATGTTTAACAAGTGGTGATGCTACTGCGACTGCTGCTGTTAGTGATGATGGTGATAAGTATTACTTGATATTTTTGTTCTTTTGTGTAATCATCGAATGGGACACCGATATTTTTGATGTGGCTGCATCAGGCTTACATATATGGGAAGATACGATGTGGCAGGCAGGGACCTTTAAGTAATCTTGATGTTTCTCCCGAAGGTATGTAGATTCGTAGAGGTATGAGGTCCCCATGAAGCCCTGCAGAAGCGTTGAAGGCTTTCCTTTGCTCTCGTAAGCTTCTGCAAGGGACTAACGAGAAAACAAATTTTCTCTCGAAGTTTGACGGCTTGAAACGGAACTACAGTACTAGATCTCTGTGCACCAGCAGAACTATGTTGCTGTCGCTGTTAACTGGCCTCCCGTGTCAAAATAAATACAGCGACCGCGGAGATAGCTGTCGCAAGGATCCTGTTCTTACGCGGTGGAAAGCAGTGCTTATGTTCCAGCTCAATCGTTCTCTCCGGTTGAGTGCCTCTGCAACACTCGAAGTGCTCGTCCTGAAGAAACCAGTTTGACGCCTTTCAGAACGGTACTTCCCGCTCCGGAGTCAGAGAACTGAGAACTGTGAAACGAGTGCTGCGCTTAGCATGTGAGCAGAGTCGTCTGTCAAATCCCAGGCAGGCGAGTCGGTGGCTAGTCGGGCAGCGCGCCGTTCCCACAGCTTACGCTGCAGCTGTCCACTTCCTGCACATAACTTAGCAGCTTCATAAAATTGTCACTTAACTATGTACCACACTGTTGTAATGCTGTGTTGTTTATTGAATTGCAGCACTGTGAAAAACTGGACCACGGTGCAAGGTTCACCAAGCATCTCGTAAGCAGATACCGAAAAGCCGGAGTAATCCACCTATTCTGTAGTATCAGCTCGTTATCTGGACCGGAAAGTGTTGTCTGGAATTGATAACACCGCTGTCGAAAAAATCTGTATTAGAACTGCGCCATTCTAAAACTAGGCCAGCTGAGACACAAGGGTACTTTTTCTGGGACCCCTCTTTCTACATCGGTAGTCCGCAAGGTATCCCGCACTACCCCTTCCACTTCGCCTGTTCCATTAGCGGATGGTACATGGGAAAAGGCACTGTCGATATCCGTTTTTGTGAGTCCAAATTCCTCTAATCTGGAATTTTTATTACGAGTGATGCTTATTGGAGGGAATAGTATATTCCGTAACCTGTTTTGAAACACGAGCTCTCGGAAGATAGCGAATAATTTCCTTCGTGATGCACAACACCTTTCATGTAGCGTCACCCACTGCAGTGCCTACTGCTTTAAGCAAAATCCAATTAGATGTGGTGCACTCTTCAGTTTTTGAGATGTGAGAACCAGTTCACTCCCACTCCTGGCAGAGAAGTCACAGATTAACTAGGAGCCCGAACTGTGTTGCGAATTGGAAATTGTCGCACAAAGAAAATGTTGTCGATAGTAAAAATTATAGGAAAAACAATTCCGCTCTACCAACCCAACCACGAACATTTGTATTATTTACCTTATGCTTCTAATTAACTCCTGAGCCACATAAAGGTAATTTACATCGGAATCTTGACGTAATTTCGTTTTCTACGCTGACTGAAAAAAAAATCGGAACGCCAAGCACGAGTTACGCGTCATAAACTAAAGTTGGGAGGCGTGTTTCAACATTTGAAAAATGATAGTCTATTTAGTTTTCGGACAAGTAGCGCCACTATGAAGATGCAAATCGGGTTTTCTTTAAATACACGCTATAACGGTCGTGAGCGTTAGTTACCTTTGAGACTGGACGTAGTGACGATGTTAGTCAAGAATGCCTGTCAGGCGACAAAGACGCCGTTATCAACACCTCTCTGACTATGAACGAGGTCGTGTAATAGAGCTACGAGAATGTGCAGTCGCAAGAAGATTGGACTTCGGACGGTCACGTAGCGCTACCAAAAGGAAAGACCATCGGGTTCGGCGTATGACTCTGGCTCATCGTACTGCACTTGCAGCAGCAATTCGAGTAGCAGTTGGCGCTTCAGTAACCCGACTAACTGTTGGTGCCACAATGACCCGACGAAGTGCTACAAATCGGTTACTACAAGGACAGCTCCGATCCAGACGCTCTGTAGCGTGCATTTCACTGACCCCAAACCACCGCCACTTGCGACTTCAGTGATGTCAAATGAGAGCTCATTGGAGGTCAGGGTGGAGGTCTGTTGTTTTTTCTTATGGAAACTGGTTCTGCGTCGGTGCCAACGATGCCCGTGTATTGGTTAGGATTATGCCAGTTGAGGGCCTGCAACCAACCTGTCTTCGTGTTCGACGCGCTGGGCCTGCTGCACCTGGAGTTACATTCTCGGGTGCGATTTCGTATGACAGCAGGCGCACTCTCGTGATTATCCCACGCACGACCTGTTGTGCTGCCATTCATGAACAGCATTCCAACAAAATAACGCTGTTTTCCAACAGAATAACGCTTGTCCACATGCCGCTGATGTAACTCAGCATGCTCTATAGTGTGTTGACATGTTGCCTTGGCCTGCTCGATCACCAGGTATGTCTCCAGTCTAGCACATATGGGACATCATCGAACGTCAACTCCATTGTCATCCACAAACAGCATTAACCGTCCCTGTACTGAACTATCAAGTGCAACAGGCATGGAACTCCATTCAACAAACTGAGATCCGGCATCTGTACAACATATTGCGTGCACGTCTGCATGCTTGTATTCAACATTAAGGCTGTTAGGCCGCATATTAATGTACGAGCGTTTCACATTTGGAATGGCTTATCTCGCGTTTGCAATAACTTGTGATCTTTCAATGTTAATGACGTAAATATGTTACCTAGACAAATGTATTCCGAAAATTTAATTATTTTACTTTTTTGTGTTGAGATCTTTTTCCCGCCAGTGTATGTTCTAAAATGGGTAGAGTGTTAAAATCACGATGCTCAGTCACGTAACCATTTACCGAAGATGTTACCATACGACTAGTGGAGCAGGGAATTGTTGTGCCTCTTAATCGCAGTATACAGTTCATATTGTCGGTGCTCGATGCACTCCTCCTCCTCCTCCTCCTCCTCCTCGTCCTCCTCCTCCTCCTCCTCCTCCTCACTGCGTCGATGATTGTGGAGGTTAGGCTTCAACCTCGCCATCGACACGGGTGCTGCATACGGAGCATTTTCCTACCTGAACGAGGATAGGGAATGTTTTGTTCTGTCATAGTCGAAAAAAAAAAAGCCGCATCCCAAATTCGGTAGTTGAGAGTGTGATGGTCAGACTGACGTTTTGAACCCTACTTTTGCCAAATGAGTGGCCAGTGCTTTAACACTTTCGGCAAGTGAAAACCAATTATCTGGAACTCAGCTATTTACTTAGCTTCATCGACTGTTTAGTGTCAACACGAAAAGTTATGAAAGTTCGACGCATATCTTGCATCCTGTTTTATAAACAGCTTAAATAGCTCTTACGTCCATTTTAGACACTAGCCACCTATATTTACAGCACATTGCTATTGCACAAGAACTTAAATTTCACAGCGACCTTGACAGTAATTGCAGCACGCTACCACATTTTATCTACTGGAATACAGCCACGTTTTAAAGCGGCCATCATCCTCCTAGGAGAAAAGTTGCAAATCTTCCTCCACAGAAGGTAAAGCGTAAATGTCGTGTAGAATTACTGAGTATCTGTTTGTGATTTTGTACTGAAACTAACAGTTTCTTTCATTTCAACCCCTTTCTCGTTTCATGATTTTCGAGACGGGGTGACGAGCTGTCATTCACATCTTATACGTAATTTCGAAGTTAAATTGCAATACTTGCAGCACTGTGACGTATTAATTTTGCTAACATATATACGTCTTGTCGAAATTGTTGACGAATAAATGATGACTAACTGAAATCCTCAGCTGCCGACAGGTGTTGTTGATATACCTCGGCGCTATTCATCTGTGTCCTCGGTGGCTCAGATGGATATAGCGTCTGTCATGTGAGCAGGAGATCCCGGGTTTGAGTCCCGGTCGGGGCACAAATTTTCAGCTGTCCACATCTAGGTATATAAACAACACCTGTCGGCAGCTAAGGGTTTCAGTTAATCATTTATTCCAGAGAAAAGCTGCACGGTCATCAACAGTATCTGTTCTTCCGAGAACTGGCAACAGTATCATAGTATCAGATTCAGAACACTAGTGGCAGTTTTAACAGCAGTAAACGAAAGCCATATGTTTAAGGAAATGGCAATCAAATCCTAGTTGGTCGACGTCTCTTAAGACGTTACACATCTGTAGAGCAGCAAGTTACGTACTTTGCTTTTCCTGTTTTGCTAGTAGTACATTCTTAAATTTCGTGCTTGTTTTTCTATTTAAGCGGATTAATCTCGCGTTTTTTTGTTGTAAGCATAAATTCAGGAAGTATGGAGCGCAGTTTGTTTCGCCCACAGGCTCTGCTGCCGAAGCACCTCCTAGCGTAACGAACGCGATGGATCCGCCCTGACCGCAGGGTGAGTGGTGGGTGGTAGCGATTTCTCGTTGCTCAAGGCGAAGGGCCAATCTAGAGACTGGCCGTCTGGTTTTGCCTACTCGCCCTGTTAGTGAACAGGTGGCCATTCCTTCAGGCACTTGTGCGCAGTAGTTTGCTTGTTATTGGGAACTCCAACATTAGGCTCGTTATGGTCCCCCTTAGGGAGATAGCATTTAAGGCCGGAAGAAAAACCATTGGGTACTCGATATTTGTGCCGGGACCTCATTCGAGATGTGGAAGAGGCCTTACCTGCGGCTTCAGGGTGCAGTCGTCTACAAATAGTGGCTCATGTCGGCACCGACGACGCCATACGCATGAGTTTTGGGGCCATCCACAGTTCATGCTGGTTGTTGGGGGAAGTGATGGCGGGCTGGCGTCATGCGCCGGGTGCAGGCAGAGCTCGCAATTTACAGCGTTCTTCCAAGAGTTGATCGGGATCCTTTGGTTTGGAGACGAACGGAGGGTGTCAACCAAAGGCTTCGTCGTCTCTGTGACGATCTTGGCTGCAGATTTCTAGACTTGCGTTATCAGATGGGAAATTGTAAGACTCACTTTCATAGGTCAGGGGCGCTCCACGCAAAGAAAGCAACTACTCGAGTAGCAAAGTTAATAAATGAATCAGGAAGGCTTGTAGAGTATTTCTGCTAGAAAAAGCAGATAAGGAGTTTTTAGCATCCCACTTAGACAACGAATTAACATCATTTATTTCCAGTATGATTGACGTAGATGAGTTGTGGTCAAAGCTTCAACGGATTGTAAATCGTGCTCTGGAGAAGTAAGTGGATTAATGACGGAAAAGATCCGCCGTGGTTTAACAGCGAAATTCGGAAGATGCTGAGGAAACAGAGGCTACAGCACTCTTCGATCAAAAGAGAACGCGCAAATGATGACTGACAAAGGTTAAGAGGGATCATTGCATCTGTAACCTAAGCAAAAGACCTGGCCGAGAATCCGAGGAAATTCTGGTCCTATGTAAAATCGCTATGCAGATTTATGACTTCTCTCCAGTCACTCGTTGACCTGTCTGATGTAGTGGAAGATCGCAAAAGGAAAGCCGAAGTTTGAAAATTTGCCTTCGAAAAACCAGTCGCGCAGGAGAATCGTGCAAACATACCGCCGTTTGACCAGAGCACAGAATCCCGTATGTATGACATAGCAATAAGCATCCCTGGCATAGAGAAGCACGTGAAAGAACTGAAATAATAAGCTGCCAGGCTCTGACGGAATCCCACTTCGGTTTTACGAAGAGTACTCTGCAGCATTGGCCCCTTACTTAACTTGCATTTATCATGACTCTCTAGCGCAACGCAGAGACTGGAGCGAACGGAAAAAGGCGCAGGTGACTCCTGAGTGTAAAAAGGGTAAGAGAACGCTACCGCAAAATTAAAAATCAATTAACATTGATTTGCTGTGAAATTCTTGAATATATTCTTAGTTCAAATATAATAAATTTACGTGAGACGTAAAAACTTCTTTCCACAAATCAGCACGGATTTATAAACCATAGCTCGTACGAAATTCCGCTTGTGCTTTTCTCACATGATACCCTGCGAACTTCGGGTGAACGGCTAATAGAACCCAGTATGCTGTCATCGACGGCGAGTGTTCATCAAAGACAAGGGCATCGCCATGAGTGCCCCAGCGATGTGTGACCGCTATTATTTTCTGAATACATAAATTATTTGGCGGACAGGGTTGACAGCAGTCTGCCGTTGAGTGACTGCAGGAGGATCCAAGCTGACTTAGACAAAATTTCTAGTGGTGTGATGAATGACAGCTAGCTTTAAATGTAGAAAAAGTAAGTTACTGCGGATGAATAGGAAAAACAAATCGACAACATTCGAATACTACATTAGTAGTGTGCTGTTTCACACAGTCACATCGTTTAAAGATCTGGGTGTAACGTTGCAGAACGATATGAAGTAGAACGAGGATGTACGGATTGTGGTAGGGAAGGCAAATTGTCGACTTAGGTTTATTGGAAGAATTTTGGGAAAGTGTGCTTTGTCTGTAAAGGAGACGCTAGTGCGACCTATTCTTGAGTACTGCTCGAGTGATTGGGATCACCAGCAGGTCGGATTAAAGACAGGCAACGCAGAAGTTCAGAGACGGGCTGCTAGATTTGTTACCACTAGGTTTGAGCAACACGCAAGTGTTAAGGAGGTACTTCGGGAACACAGGTGGGAATCTCTGGAGGAAATACGATGTTCTTTCCGAGGAACACTAGTGAGAAAAATTTTGAGAACCGGCATTTGAAGCTGAATACATTTCGATTGTACTGTCGCCGCGCGTAAGGACCACAAAGGGAAGATACGTGAAATTAGAGCCCCTACGGGGGCGTATAGAAAGTTGTTTTTCCCTCGCTCTATTTGCGATTGGTACAGAAAAGGAAATGAGTACAAGTGGTACAAGGGACCGTCCGGAAGTCACCGTACGGTGGTTTGCGATGTATATGTTGATGTGATTGTAGATAATACAGTAAAAGGCTCACTAGATTATTTCGTTACAGTTTTTTTTTTTTTTTACAAAGGAGATAATTTTGATGAATAAATATAGTAAGGAGGTTAAAGGAACATTGCCCGTACTTCGGTGGGATATACGTAATATCATTTTGCTAAATCTTCGTCTGAGAGCAGAACTCTCATTACTCGGAGATATCACGTTCCAGAGACTGGCTGTGTGGGGTTTCTCTGGTTTGTGAATTTTCTACATGTTATTTCGGGTAGATAGGGTGGAATACTGTTACTTTTCTGGACCTGCGGTGTGGCGGTCGTTGAATCTTGGAGCGCTGCGCCTCACTGTACTATAGAGTTGCAGAGTAGGTGTGCAGTCAGGTGGCATACCCATTTGAATAAACCGCCGTTCTTCATCGTTCGTATTGTGGAAATACCGAAGAGTGGATGCAAGTTGTTTTGAGAGGAACTTGTTTCCAAACATAGCGTGACATATGCGTGTTTACAGCATCTCTTTTACGGCGCTCGCAAATGCGTCGACAGAGTTGCTGAATATACGACAGATCCTCCAGAAAACAGGAACGCACGAGAAGCGGCTTTCTTTGCACAAAAATTACTGCGTTCGTGACCATATAGCAGTGGTAAGAACCAGCAGATTTGTACTAAACTCGAAATGTTAGTAGGCCTATATGAAACTAGTGGATGGAGAACATTTTTCCTGGGATTCCCGCAAAAAATAAATGTATTATACAGCACAAAACAAATAATGACGTGAAATCCTTCAGCACGAAGTGTTAACAGATTAATGTATTTGTTGTGTGCTAAATAAGTTAGGTGACCTGACGTGTTCAGCATTCGCTTCTCCGACATGACTGCCATTCGTGACATTCATCATCCTCGCTGGGACTTTTTTTGTTTTCCTTACACACGTTTATGGTAAATTGACCGTAGTTTTCATTATAAAATCTATATGACAGAAACAAACGGACGCGTTTGAGGCCAAATGACGTGATTTGTACTGTTAGCTCCTAAGTTTAAGTTCTTCTTTCGTTTAACTTTGTGTCAAGATTAAAACTAAACTCCTCCCGAACGGACCATGAAGGCCCGACGGTACCGACAGGCCGCTGTGTCATCCTGAGACCACACTGGATGCGGATGTGGAGGGGCATCTGGTCAGCACACCGTTCACCCGGCCGTATTCAGTTTACCAGACCGGAGCCGCTAATTCTGAGTGA
The DNA here is from genome assembly GCF_023897955.1 of Schistocerca gregaria. Taxonomy (NCBI): domain Eukaryota; kingdom Metazoa; phylum Arthropoda; class Insecta; order Orthoptera; family Acrididae; genus Schistocerca; species Schistocerca gregaria. The sequence continues at coordinate 199,282,267 of NC_064931.1, read as the reverse complement.
AGTTCAGATTGCCTCACAAGGGCTGAGTGAGTGCACCGCGCTTGCCAACCGCGCTCAGCAAACCGGATGGTCACCCATCCAAGTGCTAGCCCAGCCCGACAGCGCTTAAATTTGGTTATCTGAAGGGAATCGGTGTTACCACTGTGGCAAGGCCGTGGGCGGTGTCAAGATTATCAGAGTAAAAATAATTTTGGGAGGGGAAAGAGGAATCTACAGCAGCCATGTTGAAGGAAGCATTGTGCCATTGCTCATACGTGATTTTCGGAAATACGAGCCTATCGGAGTTTTGAAGCCCACTCTTCCCAAATTAGATTCGATGAAATGTCACGCTCGGTCCAGTAGCTTAATATTAGCGAATTGAAAGTGTTACAGTAATTTAGATCGTAATAATCACAGATGAACCAGCGATGCATTGTTTCCTATATTAAACAAGGTCTACAGCCCTGTATTGCTGCCGGTGTGGCGGTTGGGGACTTACTTTTAGCTTCTGCCTTCTAGAAGATTTGTAACATTATGTTAATGATAACGAGAAGAATATGACAGTCTGTTCATTAGAGGTGACGTAGTTTCTCCCTCCACAGAGTTAAGATGTTTAACGATTTCTAAACGGTAAAGGAGGGGTAATTAAACGCGTCGTGAATTGCGTAGCACTGACAGTGTCAGGTTCCTGTGAACTCGGTTCTTGCCACTGTCGTGGAAATGACATAGCAGCTGTTGGCGATGGCCCAGCGTCGGGGACGAGAAGTTTGTCGCAAGACCCACACAGCGTCTTGACGCTGGTCATCTGCAGGGGTCCAGTTTCCTGGGGTTGGAAGCCGGGCGGCTGCTGCTGTGTAGTACGGAGCACAATGCCTAGCCCCAGCGGATAACTACGGCGGATACCTTTAGGAAATGTATTGTTTCTGTCTATACATATATTTCCCATTCTCCTTTCCGTTTTATTACCTCTGTAGGAAACTTCGACAAAAATTTTCTGCCATAATAAAATTGGGCTGGTTTCTAACAACTCAGACATAGTAATCTTGCTGATGAAGATCTGCCTGCCACCATTATTGTTGGTGTTAAACGGTTATTGGTAATCTTTGACGTAACATCGAAAACTGGAGAACTTGCGGACTGTATGAGGTTGAAAGAAAGGCTGCTGTGATGTTTGAAGCAGCAGCAATCACCGTGACAGACGTGTTGTATTTCATGTTGCTTTGATTATGGTGTTACTGAAGTAGTAGGCTCAAATGGTTCAAATGGCTTTGAGCACTATGGGACTTAACGTCTGTGGCCCTCAGTCCCCTAGAACCTAGAACTACTTAAACCTAACTAATCTAAGGACATCACACACGTCCATGCCCGAGGCAGGATTCGAACCTGCGACCGTAGCAGTCGCGCGTTTCCGGACTGAGCGCCTAGAACCGCGAGACCACCGCGGCCGGCACTGAAGTAGCTCCACCGACGACGAAATAGAACGCATGTTAGGAAATGTGCATAAACTAACCGCACCGCGAACATTGGGTGTAAAGAATAGGCGATACTAGATATGACTTACATAAATACAGCCTATAACGTCGGTGATAATAGACATGAAAACACTTGCAGAAAGCGAAACAATCTAATGATTGTAAGGATATTTAACCAGATAACTTCCATTACTAAATATTTTTCCTACGGTTTTGCGAGAAAAAAAGGACTCTTCGCTACAGACAAGTCTTGCAGTCTTAACATATTTCTCCTCGTATTTAATAGGATCCATTTTGGAATTTGATTCAAACCGTGTATTCCGTGATTTTTACGACCTTTCTTAATAAATACAGTTCCCTTGTCAGGAGTAATGTAATTTCTATCAAGAATTACGTTGCCGTTGCCGGACCTTTGAACACTATACACGAAGTTCGATATCTATTTTATTAGTCCTTGGGAATTCGCCGTTGCTGATGAATTTTTTAGCCGTTTTTCGATACATTAGCAGTCTCGTCAGGTGTTTTTAGTACCGAGAAACAAGTAAGGGTGCGGTTTTCACGTCCGGTGAAATGAAGCCGTTCTTTGCCGCATGATTAGGCATAGTAGCTGGCTTCGAGTTCCCACGTCTGTGGAACAGCTGCGCTTACCACCTGGCATCGATGTTAGCTTGGCCGAGACAGACATGAAGGGCCTTCTTGCCAGCATGCTACCCCGGAAAATAATTCCACCAGCATCGCCACCGGGAAAGAATCCAATAAAAGCCGTCAGAAACTGACAGCCGAACACTGGTAAGGTCGCGCTGATTTCTGCGTGAAACTCAGCTGGTTAACGAGATACTTGATAGTAGGTAAAGGTGGTGGAAAAAGGAAAGCAACGCCGAACGACCTGTGAGCCGGTTCTGGGAGAGCTTGGTGTGGTCAGCTACACGCTCGCGCACGTGACGTATCTCTCTGTAGTGTGTGTGTGTGTGTGTGTGTGTGTGTGTGTGTGTGTGTGTCGTAAAATGCAGCTGATGCGATTGTAGCGAGAATCTTAGAGTGCTGGATAGGGCAGTCCCGGAAGGAAATATCACTCCTTGCCCGTGAAGACTTGCATGACATGGATTCTACTAGAGACAATGCTGTATGTTGTCATTTGACAGTGTGGAGCTCATAAAGTGGACTGCATGTAGTTGATCAGAAAGTTTTACGTGTGAGACGCTTCCTCGTGCAATGAAGTGTTTTTAAGGTTGAGATAACTTGTTTGTCACGAGTCTACATCAGTGCAGTGTTAATAATGGGACGTTTTGAGAATTTTACATGGTAACGACTGAGAGGAATTTAGTAAGTAAATAATAAAAAAATTTGTAGCATCTGGAAAGAATCGTTCATTTATTGCTTACTCCCTAGTGCTCTCTTCTGATGTACAATAACTGTTCCGGCATCTCCCTTGACATGAAATTGTACTTCATATTTCTATAGCTGTCACCGTTGTATTGTTTCTTCTTCCATTTTACGCTAAGTTCATGCCCGATAAATTATATTGGGCTTGCTAGTACAGTATTATGTTGCTGTCTTCTCCCATTGTCGCCTTTTCATAGGGCAATCTGGCGATGAAGTTAACGCATTTACTTTTATGCACAACAAGGTGGATTCAGATATCCGTGCGACCATCTGCATTTAGATTTTGCGTAACTTCCCTGAACCACTTTGGGGAAGTTCAGATTCCCAACATTATTCAAGTGAGCTAGTACTTCGTCTGTAGTTATCTCGTTGCCGACAGTACGTTCAGTCATAGTTGTTCTTTAGTCGACCATGTTTTACCTGCACGGCTAACACCGTTGATAACGCTCTGAACACACATTAGGACGGGACATTTACCAAATCTCTCTCTTCACGTAAATCTACGTTTTTCGCATTTCCAAGGGCACTTCCATTGCTCCATATATTCCAGGTTTTGGGCTTAGTGGGTATGTACTAGAATACCACCCAATATGGAGTTCTATCCTAGGATTTTCAGCTGTCACCTATCGCGTCTTCACTTCTTGAAATGATTTGTTAATTTTAAAAAATCCCAAACTGCACCATGCCTCAGAGATCATAATCGCTTGTTCAAGTGGTTGAAATGGTTCTGAGCACTATGGGACTTAACATCTGAGGTCATCAGTCTCCTAGAACTAGAACTACTTAAACCTAGCTAACCTAAGGACATCACACACATCCATTCCCAAAATCGCTTGTTCTCCTATGCTAATCAGTTGACGGTATCCTTACATTTAGGGACAGTTTCTTTGCTTTCTCTCTGTTATCGACATATTTTTTTCTCGCGACCTATTCACGGATGGAATGTGAGAAGTATGATTACTTTTGTGCTTCTGTGCGAAATACTCTGTTCTAACTTGATCCTTCGTATTTGGGAAAGTTGCTCATGAGACTGAGAAATATTGCTACATTACGCCCGGAAAACTTCTTGAACTTTTCTGAATAGGCATTCTTCGATTGTCTCCTGATTGAGTTTTTTCAGCGTCTTTGTTATACACACTCGCCAGTCAGATAAGTCTGTGTCCATTCTTATTGTTATTAGCATACACACAATGGCCCTGTTCGGTTGACCTGATGTTGATCCCACACACTTAAGCAGTATTCTAGTAGGAACTACTTGTGTGATTAGTTAACAACCTCGTTCGTGGGAAAGCTGCAGTTTCTCTTAGTCCGCCGGCCGCGGTGGTCTAGCGGTCCTAGGCGCTCAGTCCGGAACCGCGCGACTGCTACGGTCGCAGGTTCGAATCCTGCCTCGGGCATGGATGTGTGTGATGTCCTTAGGTTAGTTAAGTTTAAGTAGTTCTAAGTTCTAGGGGACTGATGACCGCAGATGTTAAGTCCCATAGTGCTCAGAACCATTTTTTTTCTCTTAGTCCCACCGATGAATTGACCCTGCCATTCGCACCTGAGCTTACTTGATCATTCACCTTCACATAATACAATTTTCTCCAAGTATTGTGTGACATGACTGACTCCATTTGTATGTCATTGATCGTGTTGTAAAATGCCGCTAAGTTTTTACATTTCGCTAAGGAACAACTTTAAAGTTCTCTGCATTCGGAGGTAGTTGCTAGTCTTAGCACGTGGTTGCTATTACGAAAATTGTGAATCGTTAATACTTCTTAGTAGGTAACAGCGCCATTTGCAAAACCTCACTCTAGCATTTCAACTAATAAAAAAATTAATCTACAACGGGAACGGAAATAACACAACACATATCTCAGGAATACATATTAAATTATTATTTTGTGGAAGGCTTTATCCTGGAATACATGATCGAGCGAGGTGGTGCAGTGGTTAGCACACTGGACTCGCATTCGGGAGGACGACGGTTCAATCCCGCGTCCGACCATCCTGATTTAGGTTTTCCGTGATTTCCCTAAATCACTCCAGCAGGCAAATGCCGGGATGGTTCCTTTGAAAGCGCACGGCCGACTTCCTTCCCCATCCTTCCCTAATCCGATGGGGCCGATGACCTAGCTGTGTGGTGTCCTACCACCCCTCCCCAAACAACCCAACCCAGGAATACATGGTGCTTACTGTCTGTTTGAAGTTTACAGTCTAGTCGTATGCATCGCGAATTTTCTTTAGGAGGCATCGATGTGGTTCTGAAGAGAGAACTTTCTGAAAGTCTAGAAACAGTCTACATAACCCTAACCATGACTCACAAGAGTGCGAGTTTAGTTTAGAGTTTTGGGTGGTTTCGGAATCCATGCTAAGGTGAAGTTGTTCCAGGTTGGTTAGTGTGTCTGAACACAGAATTTTGCTCTAGTGTTGTTTGATAGTATTTCGATGCAGCAATTCACTTGGCTTTTTCTGTTGGTGGATGCGACAGTGTTGTTTTCCAATCTCTGGTGACAAATCTGTGTTCAAGCAATCTTCCTTAAAGTTATTCTCAAGAGTGAAACTAATGGAATTGCAGAATGTAACAGGAGCTATGTCTGATGCTACGACCGTATACAGGTTGTCGCGGGAGGCATGGTGAATACTCAGGGATATTACAGGAACGAACTTTAGAAACAAAAAATTCTTGTAAACATGGGCTCAAAGTTGCATACCTTAACAACTATTGTATGAACACTTCATCTTTGATACTGTGAAACGAATCTCGTATACAGCAAGCTCTATCCTTCCCATAATTTGGGAGATGGTAATGTGGACCAAAACAAGAACAAATACCCAGTAAACATGGCCCGTAAAGTGCGTACCTTTAGAGCGATTGTTCACCTTCGCTACTTTTTCTACTGAACATGTGCTCATAGCTCATTAGGAATGTACCGGGTGATCAAAAAGTCAGTATAAATTTGAAAACTTAATAAACCACGGAATAATGTAGATAGAGAGGTAAAAATTGACACACATGCTTGAAATGACATGGGGTTTTATTAGAACAAAAAAAGTCCGACAGATGATCGTCGTTTGGTGATGATCGTGTGTTCAGCCGCCACTTTCGTCATGCTTGGCCTCCCAGGTCCCCAGACCTCAGTCCGTGCGATTATTGGCTTTCGGATTACCTGAAGTTTATCGTGATCGACAAACATCTCTAGGGATGCTGAAAGACAACATCCGACGCTAATGCCTCACCATAACTCCGGACATGCTTTACAGTGCTGTTCACAACATTATTCTTCGACTACAGCTATTGTTGAGAAATGATGGTGGACATATTGAGCATTTCCTGTAAAGAACATCATCTTTGCTTTGTGTTACTTTGTTATGCTAATTACTGCATCTGTCGGACATTTTTTGAACTACTTTTTTTGCTAAATCCCCATGTCATTCCAAGCATGTGTCAATTTGTACCTCTATCTACATTATTCCGTGATTTATTCAGTTTTCAAATTTATACTGACTTTTGATCACCCTGTATTTTAGAATTTTAGAACTCATGCTCACTAGACTCCTTTATTTGAATGATATTTCTTGCCATATCCCTTAATATTGACCATTCCTCCGTGGATACCATGTAGAGTGTTTGCAGTACAGCTGCCTTTCAGCACCAATATTCGTTAATCTTAGCAGTCTTTAGATCGTCTAACAGAGAGTGCTCTCACTTTCAAACTCTCTTTTGTGTCCTCGTTTGGCATTCCATTATATGCGACAAATATAAAACCGCGATTGAGATTACGCAGTGCTTAACACATTGTTTTGTTAATGTGAAGAGCGGCGAGGAAACCTTGTCTGCGTAACCCGAGTAGATTTTTCTGAATCAGAGCCGGTGCTGAATGTTTTCATCTAAAGAGCCATGGCTGGTTTCGTCTCCCAGACTTCTCAATCCGGAGCTTGTGCTCAGTCACTGATAAACTCGTCCTCTATGGAATGTTAAATTCTAACCTTTATTCGTTTCTTCATCCGAGGCATTGATGGCATGACTCGCGTAGTAGTAGTTCATGTACGCATGGAAAAAAATTTCGTTTCCATAATTTGTCAAAGTACCCAGTCTTCCTGTCTTCTTTCATACAGCTGTCGAGTGCCTACAGATTACGTTGGAGGTATTTTTCCTCTTTTCAGTGCTTGATATAATGTTAAATTCATCGTTCAGTTTACCAAAATCGTTTCACTCCTTCCTTTTACATACCTTCTTCAGACACCGATATTTTATCCCGTGCACATAAATGTTCACATACTTATCTACCCTTATGTTCAGCCCACCTCTGCATCTTTCGCGTATGAATTCCGAAGACCTACTTTCTGTTTTCCTTTCTCTCTAGGTTCGTCCCCCTTGCTCTGAGGCGACGTTACGGTTAAAGGAGTGTATTTAAATTAGGTGCATGGTTCAAATCCCCGTCCAGCAATCCAGATACGGATTTCCTGTAGTTTCCTTAATTCAATGAGATCAATCCTTCGAAAAGAACACGGCCGGTTTCTTTGCTCACCCTCGCCTGATACGAGCTTGTGCTCCGTCTCAAATAACCTCGTTGCCGCCAGGACGTTAAAATCGTAATTGTCCTTCTTTTATGTTTCTATTAACGCCGCCCATTGATTTTGGAGAAATCGTCTCTTTAGTGAAGTTTATCTCTGAACTGTACCCAGGAACATAATGAGCTATTTACACGTCCACCACCAGTAAAATGCTACAGATAGCGAGTTGCATGTAATGCTACAGGTAGCAAAGTTTGTCCCTCGCGAGTAAACGAAATTGGTGCTAATTTTGAAGGTCAGATATTTAGAACCCATTTTATGATGCTCCATGTGTAATGCAAATGCAGTGAGTGGAATGAATGAGACCACGATTGGAATTACAATTTAACGACTTTGTCTCGGCTACATAGCTGAGCAGGAACAAAACTAAAATTTGATAGTGTATTCTTTCTTTGACAGATGGTTTCTATGTCTGTCTTCTGTTATGAATCTGTTAACGGGAGGTTCGTTATATTGTGTCAACATACAGGGGATGACAATTCGAATAATGTGGATATCTTCGCTCCATGTTGTTGTCGCATTCTTTCAAATAAGAATATAATTTGATAACTATGTCCTCCATAACCTTTTCAGTTTCGCGTACCTGACATGTCGCAGAAGGCCCTCCAAGAGCATGAATTGGAATTGAGGCACGCTTAACGCAAGAATGTGGTTGGATATCTTTGCCATAATTTTTGTGGTTTCGTGCGTAACAAGATCGTCTTGCGTATATATGACGTATAGGTGGGGTAATGGCGTAAGACAGAAGCTGAGTGCATGTATCCAAACTATTTCTAATACTAGCATGTCGTTTCGTTCTATCGTATGTGTTTTCAAAGTGTGTTCACGCAACTCTTTGTTGTTTCAGAAAAGCCCGGTTTCCAGTCTCCTTATGGCACGATGGACAATGGCATGGTGAGTAATCACGAATATATCTACAAGGGCGTCAGACTCTTTCCTTGCATTGTAAGTCTGTCTGTACCCTCTTCCACTTTAACTTTCATTTCGTGATTTTTAAACGAACTCAGCACATAATAAACGTACAAATATTATCAGTTTCGCACAAAAAATATTGCTTCGCGCAAATTATCTTTCAAATTATTTTCTTGAAAGTATTAGCATGCTGTTCGTTTTCAGCCGACCGTGTGACAAGTACGTGACAGAGCGAAGTGAATCGGTGACGGTATTGTGGTCTGTCGACTCCGGCACATATACTGCATTATGTTTCCTCTGTCTGAATTTTCAGTGAATGCCTAGATAGTTTCTCAGAAAGTCTTCACGATTCTCATACTTCAGCTCCTGTTGAATTTGCTTGTCAGTAATAATATCTGGGAACACCACCACCACCACCACCACCACCACCACCACCACCACGTTTAGAGCTCAACAATTATGCAGTTCTTGTGCAAGCTGTTTCTGAACAGACCTGCTCAGTTGCAAGGTCATGTTTTCTTAAGCCCTCTCAACAATTGTCTCATAACTGAGCAACATCGGTCAATAATTTCTTATGAACTGAAATATAAAGAACAGTCGAATGAAAACGAGACAGATCGAAAAGTACAAGTAAACTGTTTATTTTTTTTCAAAAGTAATTGCCACAACTTTTAATAAATTTATACCACTGTGAGACAAGAAGGCCAGTGCCTTTACGGAAAAAAAAGTTTGCCGTTGCCTACGAACGGTGATTGTATCCAGGCGTGTGCGTTTTCATCCGAAGAAAATCGATGGCCATGAATGTCTTCCTCCAGGACTGCAAAAATATGGAAATCTCGTAGAGAGAGATCGGAGACTGAATGTTGGATGTGTAACGACATCACAGCGTCACTTCCCCAGCGTCCTCGTATCGACCGTGGCAACGTATGGGCGATGCCACATATTTTCAAATGCGCTGCAGAAGTTCTCTGGGAAGCCCTCACACATCCTCTTTAAAGTGGTGATCTCTCCCTGTGCGATTTCCGTATTTTTGGAGCCCTGAAGAAAGACGATCGAAGCTTTAGATATTCTTTGGGATACTAAGTTGAAACAAGGCCCCGGGAGTAGACAACATTCCATTAGAACTACTGACAGCCTTGGGAGAGCCAGTCCAGACAAAACTCTACCATCTGGTGAGCAAAATGGATGAGACAGGCGAAATACCCTCAGACTTCAAGAAGAATATAATAATTCCAATCCCAAAGAAAGCAGGTGTTGACAGATGTGAAAATTACCGAACTATCAGTTTAATAAGTCACGGCTGCAAAATACTAACGCGAATTCTTTACAGACGAATGGAAAAACTGGCAGAAGCTGACCTTGGGGAAGATCAGTTTGGATTCCGTAGAAATATGGGAACACGTGAGGCTATACTGATCCTACGACTTATTTTAGAAGCTAGATTAAGAAAAGGCAAACCTACGTTTTCTAGCATTTCTAGACTTAGAGAAAGCTTTTGACAATGTTGACTAGAATACTCTGTTTCAAATTCTGAAGACGGCAGGTGTAAAATACCGGAAGCGAAAGGCTCTTTGCAATTTGTACAGAAACCAGATGGCAGTTACAAGAGTCGAGGGGCTTCAAAGGGATGCAGTGGTTGGGAAGGGAGTGAGACAGGGTTGTAGCCTCTCCCCGATGTTGTTCAATCTGTATATTGAGCAAGTAGTGAAGGAAACAAAAGAAAAATTCGGAGTAGGTATTAAAATCCATGGAGAAGAAATAAAAACTTTGAGGTTCGCCGATGACATTGTAATTCTGTCAGAGACGGCAAAGGACTTGGAAGAGCAGTTGAACGGATTGGACAGTGTCTTGAAAGGAGGATACATGATGAACATCAACAAAAGCAAAGTGAGGATAATGGAATGTAGTCAAATTAAGTCGGGTGATGCTGCGGGAATTAGATTAGGAAATGAGACACTTAAAGTGGTAAGGAGTTTTGCTATTTGGGGAGCAAAATAACTGATGATTGTCGAAGTAGAGGGGATATAAAATGTAGACTGGCAATGGCAAGGAAAGCGTTTCTGAAGAAGAGAAAATTGTTAACATCGAGTATAGATTTAAGTGTGAGGAAGCCGTTTCTGAAAGTATTTGTATGGAGTGTAGCCATGTATGGAAGTGAAACGTGGACGATAAAAGACAAGAAAACAGTAGAAGCTTTCGAAATGTGTTGCTACAGAAGAATGCTGAAGATTAAATGGATAGATCACATAACTAATGAGGAGGTACTGAATAGGATTGGGGAGGAGTTTGTGGCACAACTTGACTAGAAAAAGGGATCGGTTGGTAGGACATGTTCTGAGGCATCAAGGGATCACCAATTTAGTATTGGAGGGCAGCGTGAAGGGTAAAAATCGTAGAGGGAGACCAAGAGATGAATACACTAAGCAGATTCAGAGGGATGTAGGCCGCAGTAGGTACTGGGAGATTAAGAAGGTTGTACAGGATAGAGTAGCGTGGAGAGCAGAATCAAACCAGTCTCAGGACTGAAAACCGCAACAACAACAACAACAACAACAGTATCATGGTTCTGCAAGCAACCGCAGGGTATTTTTCCATGATGGTATCTTCATTCTTGTCTCACAGTGTGATGAAGGTATTAACAGATATGGCGATTACTTTTGAAATAATAGTAACTTAATACACTCCTGGAAGTTGAAATAAGAAAACCGTGAATTCATTGTCCCAGGAAGGGGAAACTTTATTGACACATTCCTGGGGTCAGATACATCACATGATCACACTGACAGAACCACAGGCACATAGACACAGGCAACAGAGCATGCACAATGTCGGCACTAGTACAGTGTATATCCACCTTTCGCAGCAATGCAGGCTTCTATTCTCCCATGGAGACGATCGTAGCGATGCTGGATGTAGTCCTGTGGAACGGCTTGCCATGCCATTTCCACCTGGCGCCTCAGTTGGACCAGCGTTCGTGCTGGACGTGCAGACCGCGTGAGACGACGCTTCATCCAGTCCCAAACATGCTCAATGGGGGACAGATCCGGAGATCTTGCTGGCCAGGGTAGTTGACTTACACCTTCTAGAGCACGTTGGGTGGCACGGGATACATGCGGACGTGCATTGTCCTGTTGGAACAGCAAGTTCCCTTGCCGGTCTAGGAATGGTAGAACGATGGGTTCGATGACGGTTTGGATGTACCGTGCACTATTTAGTGTCCCCTCGACGATCACCAGAGGTGTACGGCCAGTGTAGGAGATCGCTCCCCACACCATGATGCCGGGTGTTGGCCCTGTGTGCCTCGGTCGTATGCAGTCCTGATTGTGGCGCTCACCTGCACGGCGCCAAACACGTATACGACCATAATTGGCACCAATTCAGAAGCGACTCTCATCGCTGAAGACGACAAGTCTCCATTCGTCCCTCCATTCACGCCTGTCGCGACACCACTGGAGGCGGGCTGCACGATGTTGGGGCGTGAGCGGAAGACGGCCTAACGGTGTGCGGGACCGTAGCCCGGCTTCATGGAGACGGTTGCGAATGGTCCTCGCCGATACCCCAGGAGCAACAGTGTCCCTAATTTGCTGGGAAGTGGCGGTGCGGTCCCCTACGGCACTGCGTAGGATCCTACGGTCTTGGCGTGCATCCGTGCGTCGCTGCGGTCCGGTCCCAGGTCGACGGGCAAGTGCACCTTCCGCCGACCACTGGCGACAACATCGATGTACTGTGGAGACCTCACGCCCCACGTGTCGAGCAATTCGGCGGTACGTCCACCCGGCCTCCCGCATGCCCACTATACGCCCTCGCTCAAAGTCCGTCAACTGCACATACGGTTCACGTCCACGCTGTCGCGGCATGCTACCAGTGTTAAAGACTGCGATGGAGCTCCGTATGTCACGGCAAACTGGCTGACACTGACGGCGGCGGTGCACAAATGCTGCGCAGCTAGCGCCATTCGATGGCCAACACCGCGGTTCCTGGTGTGTCCGCTGTGCCGTGCGTGTGATCATTGCTTGTACAGCCCTCTCGCAGTGTCCGGAGCAAGTATGGTGGGTCTGACACACCGGTGTCAATGTGTTCTTTTTTCCATTTCCAGGAGTGTATATTTTTCCGTCTGACTGCGCCTTATACTTAGAAAAAGTCTTGGGAACGATTCTGGAATTGCCTGTAGGCGCTACTCAAGTTATATGATGAAAAGTATCCAAACGCCCCTGTGTGGGAGTATTGTATTGTAAATGTTAAATGTAGAAGCAGTAACGGCAGAGTGAATCGATCAGGAGAGCAGATGACTTTTCGAAAGTGGATTAGTCATTGATTGTCATTTGAATAACAGATCCCTCAAGGACATTGCAGACCTTCTAAAGCTGCCCAACTCGGCCGTTGATGTGATTGTGAAGTGAAAACGCGAAGGAACAACTGTAGCTATACCAAGACTAGACAGACATGTACAGATGGACCGGGACGTCGAGAATTGCGGAGGGTGTTTGTAAAAAAAAAAGTCGTATAAAATCAGAGGAAGGAATCAATCGTGATCTCCATGTGCTACGGGCTGTCCAGCTAACACAATGACTGCGCGTAGGGAATCAAAAAGAATGGGATAAAATGATAGAGCAGCTCCTCATAAGCCACACATTTCTGTAGTCAATGCTAAGTGACTCTTAAGGTGACGTGAAGAGCGACACCACTGGACAGTCGATGACTAGAAAGGAGTGATTTGGGGATGAATGGTGCTGTAACCTGTGGCAGCCTAATGGAAATGTGTGGGTTTGGCAAATACCTGTAGAACGTTACTTGCCGTCATGTGTAGTATGGAGTAGGCCGTATTACGATATAGGGGTGTTTTTCAAGGCGAAGGTGTGGACCCACTTTGTGCTTAAGAAAATTCTAAATGCAGAATGATGTGAACTCACATTATGGCCGTGTACAACAAGGAAGAGTTTGGAGATTATGATTGTATCAGCAAGACAATACATACTGTCATAAAATTGCATCTGTGATTTCAATGGTTTGTGGACAGTAACGTTCCAGAAATGTGGCCTGACCAGCATCCCGACTTGAACCCGAAGGAGGACCTTTGAATTATTTGGAACTTCAGCGTCGCTCCAGACCAGTCGAACATCATTGCCTTCTGTGGTTCCGGCTGTTGAGGAAGAATGGGCTGCCATTCTTCCACTGACAGAAACCTCATTGAAAACGTCACCAGTACAGTTCAAGCTGTCATAAAGGCAAAGGGTGGAGCACACTGCGTATTAATGTCCAGTAATAATGTCTAGATGCTTTCGATCAGATAGTGTAGTTACTGAAATCGGCAATACTATGAAGGATTATTAGAAAACAAGTACACGTGTTTTATGTGTGGCCTGTAGTGATAACAAGAAACGATGGAATACGCTGAGAAGTAGAATGATAATCTTCGCACTCAGAGGTTGGCTGTGACGCCTGTTCGGTCTTTGTGGACCAGCTTTATTCATAACCTTTCTTCTTCGTCTTTCTTCACGCGGTAGAACTTTCAAAATATTAGTCATCCGCTTATAAGCACATACTGATTTCTTCGAGCGGTGTAGATGATGTAGAACTGATACCAGGAAATCATGCGGCATTGCACAGCTGACACAAGTAATGGCAGTGTAGTGTTGTGTATGGTTGTACGGAATCAACACAGTACGAAGGGTTGATGTGCAGACGTGACAGTGGCAGAAAGCAGGTATAGTGTTTGGACGTGCTGATGAACACAAGTGAATGAAGTTGCCAGGTTTGTTGGTGTTTCTACACGGATAGACTAACATTTTTTACAAGGAATTGTATGCTACTCGCGCCCGTTTATTAGTAACACGACTCAAGAAAAGTGGTCGTAGAGAGATCCTAACCAACAGGGATGGGAGACGAGTATCATGACAGTCGTTTTTGTACCCAGTTCTAATTACTATTGTCTGATAATGCAGGTCCATCTCAACCAGTTTCTGGGCGACCATTGCGATGGTAGCTATATGCAATGGTCGTTGTGTTTCTGGCCATTACTCATAGTAGTACATAAACCTGCACATCTTCAGTGGCCAAACAACACAGAAAAATGGTTCAGATGGCTCTGAGCACTATGGGACTTAACATCTACGGTCATCAGTCCCCCAGAACTTAGAACTAATTAAACCTAACTAACGTAAGGACATCACACAACACCCAGTCATCACGAGGCAGAGAAAATCCCTGACCCCGCCGGGAATCGAACCCGGGAACCAGGGCGCGGGAAGCGAGAACGCTACCGCACGACCACGAGCTGCGGACAAACAACACAGAGGCTCGACAGTACGTAACTGGAGGCGTGTAGCTTGGCCCCGACGGGCCAATGAGGCATTTAACCCACGAGCGTGTAGAGCCTGTACTTAAGCTGTAGTTGGTTCTATAATGATGTTTCGGGGTATTTTCGTACAATGATTTGGGCCCACTCATTCAGGTTATCGTCAACGTGAACCAGGTTGTTCATTTCAGCGTTCTCGGTAAATGAATTTCTCTTTCTTCTACATCATGATGATTGTGTTATGGGGGCTCGTTTACAAAGAGGACGACAGCCGTGTCACAGTGCTGCGCGCACATGTTCCCCGTTTGGTGAAACTCGGGATGCCTTATCGCACCGGGACTAGTCCATTGAATCACCTGCTCTAAATCCCCTAGCAGAACATGAAGGGGGGGGGGGGGAGGAGGCTATGTAAATAGCTATAAAAATACCTGCAATTTTGTAAACACAGGATTTAATCAGCAGTGATTGGCTTTCGCTGACTATGGTATAGCTGAAGAACTGTTTTCCTCGTCAAATTGATGGTTGTTATGAAGGCAAAAAGTTCTGTTAAACGATACTAGCGTAATATCCTCTAGGGATGACTAATAATATAGTTAGAGTGCTTTTCACTGTTTGTAGTCTCAGTCGCCGTTCTTTCCACATGGTGCTCCCATTTACTTCTATAGTCATCTATCACATTGTTTTCAGTTCAGGTATTTACTCTTCCGTAAGAAATTTATTTTCGTTTTATCTAATTTTGTACATCCTTTCACAGTTGGGGGATATCTTATTTCAGACGCTTCTGTCATACGTATTTCTTTTGGTAAGGGACCAGGACGAATTGCCGTTGAGACGTAAAGAAACTGCAGTAGCTTCATAAAATTTGAGTTTATTTCCTCTCCTAAAAATAATATTATAAGCCCCAAATCAGTGTTGGGTGAAGGCATGACTACGTTAGCAGCACATCTAAATGTCTTGGCAGTCGGATCAAACAAACTTTGAGTGTCCTCCCTGTGCTATTGGAAATAGTTACCATCCGATTACAAAATTCGACTGTCTAGACGAGCATGAAGAGTGTATCATCGATGACATGTCATTCGAAAATATTGGGATGGGAATAGCAATACCTGCTTTGCGAAGTAGTGGTCATAAACATTTCGTAGAAACAGTGTACGAATCTTGTCTTGTGAAATAGGGCTGTTGGAAATGCTTTGAAGATAGTTCTAAATATTCGGTTGCGTCGCTGTTGCGAGTACTCGCAGCGTGTATGGTTGAATCATCCGTGATGGTGCCCCAGTCTATCACGCAATGTGGACCGAATTGTGCTACGTTGATGAAGATCATCTCAGTGGCGTCCCACTGCTGTAGGCAAATATTGACAGGCGTTCAGCTCTGTACTCTGCTTTTGAATATGCATGAGCAAAAATGTTGCCTTGTTTAGTGCGTCGTACGATATCTTCAATTGTTCTTGACTGATTAACCAAGGAAAGCTTGCTCACAGGTAGCGATAAGTTGTTTATTACACACACACACACACACACACACACACACACCTGGATCACCGCGTAATAGAGCGTACACGGTATTCACCTGTCCAGATTGCAGGTGGTTTCTATGAGACACTTCGTTACAATAACCTGGCCAGCTTTTTTCTTTAATGACAGTTTCGCTGTGTCTTAATTTTTATTCCTCTGAAATTTATTCAGCAATGAAAAATGTAATGCTGCCTGCGAGTTGGGTCGTATTAATGTCTTGACCAGAAGGTACATGCCCTATCAGTTGTCAGGCGAGTTGTGTCTTATCTAGAGGTATGATACCACTAGAATAGCGCACATACGACGTTTTTAATCAGCAGTTTCTTATTTGGAGACTCGCAAATGTTAAGCCTTACTTGAGGTTCCAGACAGGCCTTATCTTTCTCTTCGGTGTCGAGTGTCCAAACGTTATCGCGTATGGACGGCATGCTTCCATACGAGTTTCTTACAGTTTCTCGATTGCAGAACCTTGTCATTAAAGACCGAATTTCACTAAAGAGTTTTGGTTGTTGTTTCCTCAACTGTGGATGTGACATCACATTGGGAAGAGTTGCCTAAATTGTACCACTTTCGAGATTCTGTTTATTGTAGTTTAAGGAGTAAGCTACAAAATTATTCAAACCATGCCATCCTCTACTGCAGGATGCCTTTCTTGGTACCAGATTTAAAGACTGGTAATTCTGAGAAAAATACACACTACGCTAAAATTTCTGAACATCTGTAAACTTCACAAATGAGGAATCTGTTTTCCTAATTTGTATCAGTGGATGGATGAATTACACATCGATTATAAACCGTCCTGAGTTTAAAGAAACGTCGTAGTCTGACTTAAAGGGAATGTTCCACATTGCAGTTTCTGCATCACTATTTGGAGGCAGTCCAATATAACTGTTCCTCTCCTTTTCCCACCCCTGCTCACTTTGCATGAATCCACATTTTGCATCTCATGCATCTGATCATTTCTCCCATTCTATCTTCCTCGCATAACTAGCTACACCATTCCTTTGTTTTACGAATGAGTTTCTGTGGTGGCTTCCTAGCAGAGTATCCAAAACACTTACCACAGCCGGAACTGCTGTACCAAATTCTTTTCGTATGCATAGTTTAGATTTTTCTTTTTAGCATGGACTGTTCCTCAGTTCCCAGGCCTCTTGGCTAAGTCTTAGAAGTTTTGATTGAAGCTTCCCTCATTTCCCTGGGATTTGGTAATATTTTTCTTGATGGTTTCTTCTGGATTGAAATTATGGGGCAATCCGTTTTCTTATGCGATGTCGAACGCAAGGTTTCTTACATTACACGTTCCCAAACCTAACATAATTTTTTTTAAATGTAAGAATATGCTGTTCCAATTAGATACCAACTTCCTTGGAACACACTTCACTGTGGGCAAGAGTTTTTATGTCCCAGTTTGCATTTTCGTTTCTGTTTTTAACATGCCTTCGGCACATTTTAAATGCGTGAATATACTTTAAATACGTGATCTCTATTGAGATATGCTGTTCCAGCTAAATGCAGTTCATCTGTGCTTCATTTTCCATCGCCTTTACTTTGTGTTGCAGTATGGCAATACAGGAACACACTTCACTGTGGGCAAGAGTTTTTATGTCCCAGTTTGCATTTTCGTTTCTGTTTTTAACATGCCTTCGGCACATTTTAAATGCGTGAATATACTTTAAATACGTGATCTCTATTGAGATATGCTGTTCCAGCTAAATGCAGTTCATCTGTGCTTCATTTTCCATCGCCTTTACTTTGTGTTGCAGTATGGCAATACAATTATTTAATTAATAACTTAAAGAACACACAAAATTCGCCACATCATTTCTAAGCATCATGTTGCATTAATGATATCAGATCCATTCTCTTAAAGCTCACTGTGTGAGCAAGATTCTCAAATTTTGCCGGTATAATATGGAAAACTTACAACCATATTAAAGGTAACGTCGCCATTTTCTGTCAATTTCTAATAAACGAACCACAGCGAGTACATAGTCATGACTGACTGAGAACTGTCTGAAACATTATGTTGCCACTTAAAACAGTAATTCTGTACACAAAATACATTAAAACAACAATATAAACGCTGTCTTTAGACCACCTCTTTCTCAACACACACAGCTCATAGCTGACAGTACAGTTCAAAGAAGTACATAGTTCACGCTGACTTCACCAAATGTCGGTTAACTTTTGCGTGATGTGTCACTGCCAAGTGACATAGGTCTGTGAAACTTGGACCACACACAGAAAGAATTGCTACCGCATGGTGCAGAATGTAACTGAAAGAAATACACAATGAGACGAACAAAAATGACAATAATTACGTTGAAGTAACCGCTGTCTGTGATGACCCCAGGACGTTGCAAAAGGCGGGACGTTGTTCTTAATAGTGTGTGTGATTACCACCGCATGCGCTGCAACGTACTCCCATGCTGGCCACAATGTTGCTAAAGAGCTCTTGTGTCAGGGTGTTTCACTGCTCCACCATCGCGGTTGACAATTGCTCTATGTTGTTGGCGCATGTGGACGTGCGGTAGTACGTCTCCCCACGGCGTCCCACAGGTGCTCGATGGGATTTAAAGCGGGCGAATGGGCAGGCCACTCCATTTGCTGAATGTCTTCCCGTCTCAAGAACTACTCCGCCTGCGCTGTTCGATGGCGTCGCACATTGTCCATGAAAATGAAATCGAGGCCGGACGCATTCCTGAAAAGACGCACATGGATAAGTACAGCGTCACAATAATGTTGACCGGCGAGTGCACTGTGTTCAAAGATTTGGAAGCCAGTGTGCCCATACACCATTATGCCTCCACACACCATTACGTGACCACCAAAACAATGTTGCTGGATGCATTACGTGTTGACATCTCTCGTCATATGAGGTACGTCCAGAATCACTACTCAGACTGAATCTGCTCTCGTCCGAGAACAACACGTCACCCCGTTCCTCGTTGGACCAGTTCCTATGCTCTTTGCACCATCGCAAATGGCCCCGCCAATGTACGACTGTCAACGGAACACAAGGAACTAGTTGTCGGAAGAAGAGATCCACTCCGATGCAGTCACTGTGCCGCTGTGTAGCGTGATATTTCCTGTATTGCACGCTTGTTAAATACGGTTGCAAAAAAATGTTCAAATGTGTGTGAAATATTATGGGACTTAACTGCTAAGGCCATCAGTCCCTAAGCTTACACACTACCTAACCTAAAATATCCTAAGGACACACACACACACACACACACACACACACACACACACACACACACACACACACACACACACACACACACACGCCCGAGGGAGGACTCGAATCTCCGCTGGGACCAGCAAATACTGTTGCAGTTTCACCTGTCTGACGTGGGTAGACTGTGTTGGACCATCTCCTCTACTACGAGCAGCAGTGCATGTAGTTTCGAAAGCTCCATATGCATGTGAAATAATGCTGTGAGCAATACCAAACTTCTGGGCTACAGTCGTCACATTTCGCCCTCCTTCCTGTGTGCCCATGATTCTCTCCATGTTCGTCCATCCAGCTGTTGTCTCCGGGCCACCACAGTGCACCGTAACAGCTCGTTGATTGACACACAGACTTTTTCCGTTCCTTTACCTTCCTGATGTTACGTTTGCGAGCTCCATATGGCAGTATAGTCCCGCTGACTTAACACCATGTGACGTCCAGATTTCTGTACAAGACTGCGGTAGACCTATGGCAACATGCTCACGCCGTTTCATTCTTTTTCCACCGACTAGTTCATAAGAAATGGTACATTATTTATTTCGTCCTTAAGTTTTGCAGAGCAGTGAATTTCTTCTGCCGTAAGCATCGAATATAGCAGCACTGCGAAATGTTGGATAACTTGCCAGATTGGGACAGGTTTGAGAAGCATCTTGTGGACAATATGCCGAGGATATTGTATTGAATGGTAAGCAGCAACAGATTTTGATTTCACAGATGTGCTCTATCGAACAAAGTGCCCTTTAAATTTGTATATTCCTTGGTTTTTTTTTCACAATAACGTTTTTTTTAAATTCCCTAACGCACTTTCGTTCCATGCCCTTGAATTTAAGAGTGCAGACGTTCTCAAGGATGCAGGTGGTTCAAAATCTTCTTTTGAGCAGTTTAGTAATATCATTGCTTTCTAAGCAAGCTTTACTGCAATACATGTACACAGGAGTGTATTTATTAGAACTGTGTTCTAGAAAGTCAGCTACAATAACGGTGCTTCGTCGTTAATAATAGTTTCGGGTGTCTGGTGATGAAAGGACTAAACGACCCATATACTAACCTATAAAAGTCTACGAAAAAGTGCATCAGATCTCAGGGCGTGAATACGAGATACAGATCGAAAACAAAGACGAGAAAGTGCTACTGCCCTAGGAGTGACGGGGTGATTCAGAAAATGGAACTCAAAAGCTTTTCGGAGTGGGGAAAAGTGTACACTAAACGTGAGAGCCAGGGTGGAAGAGTATTTTTGTAAGTGTAACCACCCGCATGCAAGGGTTCAAGTATTTGTCAAAACTTTATGAGGCAGTTGTGTGATTATCGTTGGCAGCTGTAGTGAAATGTAGCTTTCCTGAAGCAGCTGTGCTGTAATGCAAATGTTTCATGTTTCTGTTATTCTGCTCCAAATAATCCGATTGGCACGGGATGGTTATATAAATGGAATGTCAAGTGTAATGTTTATCTAGACACAAAGATCGCTTCTAATCATATGTCCAAGCCAGGACGCCGCAGTGTGGCCGTTACACCTAATATCGTCACTGCAACACAAGAAGAGCTGTGCGCTGCCGAGCATATGCCGTTCTTCTCAAGAAAATCCAGAAGACGTTTCTTTCGATTTGTAGAGTTGCAGGACGAAGGGAGCAATTGATCTGCTTGAGACTCTGTTCCCGTTATCAAGCGACATAGAGGAAGTACAGGGGTTGGACAAAAAATGGGAGTCAGCAGCTCGTGGTCGTGCGGTAGAGTTCTCGCTTCCCGCGCCCGGGTTCCCGGGTTCGATTCCCGGTGGGGTCAGGGATTTTCTCTGCCTCGTGATGACTGGGTGTTGTGTGATGTCCTTAGGTTGGTTAGGTTTAAGTAGTTCTAAGTTCTAAGGGACTTATGACCATAGATGTTAAGTCCAATAGTGCTCAGAGCCATTTGAACCAAAAAATGGGAACACCGTGAGAAACGCATGATTGAACATAAATTAAGATCCTAGCCAAGCGTGCAGGTTGCGCTATTGTATCTGACAAGAAACGGTACCTGTGGAATGCCCAAAATACATTTGAAGTGTCAGTCGTGGTCAAAACTTTTCTTTATAATTGTGCCGGAACGAAGTTAATTCAAATTTGGGCAAATTGTTGGTGGTCGAGTGGGAGGTGCTTCCTAACCGAGGTACCCCAAGTGTTTGGTGCTTCAAGTGGCCCCATATCGAAAATTTATGCCCCATACAGGGAAAGCGGAAAAACATGATCACCTAAGTTACTACACTGACGAAATTGTTTGTTGAATGATCGTGACAATGCTCAGTGAGGAGGATTGTGACGAAAAATAAAAGGACGACAGCTGCAACTGACACTGGAGAACTGAATGTCGCACTTGCGAACCCTGTCAGCGCAGAGAAAACACGAAGGGAGGTCCATAAGCAGGGAATTGCAGGGCGAGCTGGAATTCCGCAACCATTCATCAGTGATGCAAATGCCCGTAGAGGAACACGTGGTACCGAAGGCATAAAATTTGGACAATGGAACAAGGGAAGAAAGTCGTTTGGTCGGATGAGTTTTCTTTCAAACTGCTTCCAATTTCAGGTGGAGTTTACGGCGCAAGAGTGAAACATGGAGGATGTTCGGTGATGATTTGGGCAGCCGTATTCCATGGACTCCATGGTTACTCGGGAAGGTAGCATTGCTGCCAAGGATCTACGACCATTTTGACTGGTCAGGTCCATCCCCGGTACAATGTTTTCTTCATCACTAGTGCTGCTATGTTCCGAAAAGTTAGGGCCTCTTTCACACAGCTCGCATCGTCCAGCACTGATTTTCTGAGCACGTGGGTGAGTTGTTTCTCCCTGGCCAAGTCACCGTATCGTAGTACTATTGAGCCTTTGCGGTCCACTTTGGAGAGAAGCGTGCCTGACCGCTGTCGACCTCAATCACCTTTACCTGAACTTGCCACTATTTTGCAGGTGGAGTGGTATAAGGTACCATTTAAGACGTGTATTTTTTTTTTTAATTTAATCGTATGGCTAGGGCCTCCCCGTCGGGCAGGCAGTTCGCCTGGTGCCGATCTTTTAATTTGACGCCATTTCGGCGAGCTGCAGTCGATGAGGACGAGAGGATGATGTTGAGGACAGCATAACTCCCAGACTCTGGGCGGAGAAAATTCGCAGACCCAGCCGGGAATCGAACCCGGCGCCAGAGGATTGACAATCCGTCACGCTGATCATTCAGCTACCGGGGGCGGACAAGAGCTATGTTTATCCATTCCGATACGAGTGGAAGTTGTTTTGAATGCCAATCGTATCGTATTAGGCATGATAATGTGTTGTTTTGGTGATGTGACGGTAGCGAGAATTAAAAGTAACGAAGTAGCCATTCAGATTAGATTTCTTCGTGCGCTTGGGGGAATTAAAGTAAGAGCCTCCATAACTTAAGAGGAAACATGTGAAATTTCTAGACATTTTGCTTCTTTGACATTTGCGGTTCGTGTTGACACACTGGCACCGTATCGGTGAAATGCGGTAGATCATGTATTCGGTAAGCTCCATTAATGAATCGGGCTACAATTGCAGTGAGTTACCATTTTTCCCAAGCACCACAGTAAACTTATTCTGTATTTTTTTCACTCATACACTCCTCACATTTGGGGAATATATTGTTCTTTATCTGAATGCACTAAACACTGCAGAAGCAGACTTTCACCATAAAAACTGTAGTGTTTAAGATGATGAAATAGTAGATAAATAATTCTCTGGCTATGAGTGCGGAAGTTCTAAACGTATTCCCGATGAATTCAATGAGGACCGTCCAAAATGAGTAAGGAATTGGCGAATGATGAAAATTAAATATACGTTTTACGAAAACCTCACTCGACTTGTCGCGATTGATGAAAATTTAAATGACGAGAATAGCGAAACACAGATTTCAGGCTTCGCTACGTGTGCTAACAATGCAGACAGTTATGATACAGTTATGTAGAATCGTGGAGAAAGATAGTCTGTACAACAAACGTGTCGTATTTCTTATAAGAACTTTCTTAGTTCACGTTAAGTGAAAGGATTTAATAACAAATTTTTATGAGCTACAGAGATTTATTTTTATCGCGCGCATCTGAGCTATTTGGTCAACATCTCTAGAGTCAGCATCAGAATGGACCGGTAGGAATTTGGGATGTAACTAGGGGTTTGCGATTGAATTTTAGCTCAACTTTGGCAGCTGCGAAGTCAACTTCGTCATTGCTGGAAATTCAGCCTTGCCGTCACTTGAGGTGCTCGATGAAACTCAGCTTAAGTTTTAGATTTAGGTCTTCCAACAAGATATAAGCCTGTTTAATTTTGCATACCAACGCGATCTATTGCATTATTCTTTTTCTTACAGCATCTTGTGCATTTTTAGTTAATGATTTCTCCCTTTTACACTACTACAAATCTCTCCCTCTCCCTTCTGACCTTTAACCCTAGCATAAATCTTATCGTTCATGTATCATGTATTGCAACGTTGTGATTTTCTACCCTTACCTCTCATGTCTCTCTCCACTGTGCTGTGATTTTTAGCAGTGGTGCCCTCTGCAGCTGAAATCGTGCTTAAGGCTTTGTAGTTGTCACTGCAATAAAAGTGCTGAAAAATTCTAGCCAACTGTTAATAAGATATTAGTTTAAGCCGTAACATATGTATGGATTTTACTGTTACTTTGCAGCACAAATAGCCGCCTCTATATGGCTACACTGTACTTAACTATTTGTTCTGTTTCACTTACACTCAACATATTTCTATCGTTTTACTTATCTCTTACGTAATTTTTCATGCAATTTATTTCTTTTCTTCGCCTCAATATTTCTTCGTTTGAGATATTACAATTTTCTATCTTTTGTGTAACGTTGAATCTTTGCTTTGCTTCCTCTTAGAATTGAGCAGAATTATTTCTTCCATATGTAGTAATTTTTTAAGTTACACTTTTATGTTATTCATATTTGTGTTTCACTTTCATTGTAGATTCGTTGTCTATTTATGTTCAATTTTCAGGTTTAGCCCTCACTAAACAGGTTTTCCCTTTTTTATTTCCAATATTAATCTCACTTCAGTTTTAGTTTAGATTCAAGAGAGCTAGACGTACAACGTTAACATCGTCACTGCTGCTGTCTCCACCACATCTTTCACGATAAGACTAATACCGCCATTTGCCTGAGTGGAACGAAATCATTAAAAGGTGTGGGACATTCTTCAGGGACGACGTACGACGACGTATATATGGAGGAGTTAATAAACGAAATAATACTTAAGTCAGAAGATATAATTATGTGTTTTGTTATTACTTTCCTCTGTACCAGTATCCTATTTAGAAATTTCGCAGCCAACAGCTTTCAGTGCTTTCAAACTACCTACTGTTTCCGGAAATTAGGTTTCCCAAATTAAGCACATGCTGCATCTGAACGGAACTCGGCGATCTCAGTTTGATATTTCGTGGCTCGTTCGTAGAATGGTGTGAAAGTGCACGGATGATCACCACTGGTAATGCCTTCGTCCTTAAGAAAAAAAAAAAGCGATCCCCTGAATCAACTTTCACCTAACCTTGATGCCACTGTAGACTATAAACAACAACATTGTTTTAGTACATCACTGACTTCACTCAAGAAATAGCCAGAAACTTATTCACATGATGCAAACAATAAAATGTGTAGCACTAAAAAAAAGAAAACATTCTAAAACACTGACAGCTGTAAATTCCAAAAACATACTACTAGGCCTTTAGTATCATAGAATAAACATTAACCTCGTAGTGAGCGAGCTCAGTGCAGACGAAAAATTAAAAATGTATTCTGTTGGCATTCACCAACATTTTTAGAAGTATTTGTACTGGCATAGGCAGTTCATATGTTAAAATACATACACAGGCATATTATCAATGAAAAAGGGAGAAGGGAATGCAGATTCCTTAAGACTTTCCTTCAGAGCTGAGTCATCAGCTCAAGTGAGCGGAAAATATCACTTTTTTCATAGGTGATCTCTGCTGAATGACAGACACTGGCAGCGCAAAGGTGTGCAGCGATTTGATGACAGATTACCCTTACCATTGCCAGCTTCAGTTACATTAAATGTGTAATACCTTCACTTAAACGAGACGTTCCACATCTGCATCAGCTACATGATTCCTCACAGGCGCAGAAACAGCAGATTTACTTTCACAACAGCACACAGGAATCACAACAATAGTTGCAAATTTTCCTATACAAAACACTTGTTTGTGTACACCAAGTTCAGAAGATATTCGGCAAATAACACTGTTTTATCATCACAAGAGTGTCAGCTACCAGTACTGCATATCCATTACAAAAAATCTACGTTTCTTCCACACTGTTTTGGAACACGAACATACCTCCAAAGCGTTGTTTATGTCTGTGAATCTGGTGTTCAAAGTTCAGTCAGTATTAATAACAAAATTGTCCTTTAGGGAAAGAATTCTCCTATTCATATGTGAACATTAAATAAGGCTCTAAACCATTGCTTAGGTAACTGCGCAAGACATTCATATAAACCTCTTAATACTTGGATATAAGGTCTTGTGAACCCCTCGTGGGGCAGTGGTACTGGATATCGGACACGTAATAACACGTAATAGTGGTTCAGAATTTATTATGGCATATGGAGATATATATATATATATATATATATATATATATATATATATATATATATATTGACGCAGTGGTTAAGGTTCCGGACTCACGTCTGAGTTCTGCATATTACAAGAAATTATTGTACATGTAACACGTGATATTTTCAGTTTACGGAATGGAATCGTCCCAGGTTCGTCGCAAGTAGATTAAGGAACCGTGGCAAGTTCTAGTTCAGCGTTGAGTTCCTTCCCTTAGACCCGTCAAGTTCTATAATTACATTAATGACTGGTTTGAAGTCTGCAAAAGATTGCGTTTCCTACGTATCATACACGGGATTACATACGTAGTTCAGTGTCTTAATACTAACGACAGGGTGGAAGGAAACCACCATATTCATTTGACATAGTCAACAGAATACTTCCTAATGTATCGGAAAATAGTTCTCACAGCTTTAACGATTTCCGCACTGAAAGTTAATTATCTCCCTATATCCTTGAAGCATTCTACACCGAAAATTTAAAACACCCGAGGCAATTTCGACTGTGCTGGTTTGGTGGTTTACAGTGATACGAGCGAAATATTATCTACAGACTTAGAGATGGTTGTGTAGATATTACTTCTAGACTTCACCTTGCCGACTATCAGGCGAATTTTCGCTCATAATGTTTCACTGCAACGAGCACGCTCTCCGATTTGAAATCATAATTTTAAGATTGTCTATTCACGTTTGTATACAGGTATCTTCATACACTGCCGATACATTCATGATTCCAAACATTCATTGTATCACTGTGAATTATGACAGTGTACAAACTATTTAACTTCGAGTAACTAATAGTTGTTAGAAGTCAGAAAGTGAAAATAATTGCAATACTTCGATATTTGAACTGGAACAAAATTCTGCATGTCTTTCATAGTCAGCAGGTAAATTAATGATTCTTTGACAATGGATAACAGCGTGGTTCATTAGTGTCAATCGTAAAAATACATCCTTAAGGGTTTCCAGTTACACTATGGGGTTACACAAATGTTAGAAACTGAATAAGATTAAAACCATGTGCTGGACCAAGATTCAAACTCTATCTTTCTCTTTCGCGAACAGTTATCTGCCAAATAAGCTATCTGACCAAGCTTTATGTTCCTCCTTTAATCTTCTGCCAACTTTCATTCCAACCGTTCTAAATGCTATCAGTCTACGTGCCGTGGAGCTTCAACGAAAAAGGTAAAGACCCTCAATCGAATCTCGGCCCACAACATAGTTCTGTCAAGAAGTTCAATTTCAGTGTATGCCTCACATCAAAGTGAACTTCTAGCTCTGAAGACAGTTGTATGTTCAGACTACAGGTAATGTAAAGTAAATCCTTAAAAGAAGTATTAACTCTGCTAATGCTTGTTGACAAAAGAATAGAGTCGGCTGAGTCAGAGACGATATCTCTTTAGCGGAGTATAGTCAATGAAAATGCACGTAATAAAAGAGGAATGCAGTCTGAGGATTTTCTACACAGTTACCGATTTAATGTATCACGTCATATTCAAAACTATTTCCAATAATCACAAAATTTTAGATTTTTGTTTGCAGCCGAAAAAAAATGAATCAGTGGGCAACGGCGATTTGTCTACAATGTTTTTATATAATTTTTTTTTTTTATATTTTGAATGATCGCTTTGTTTGTAATCGCATCAGTTCACTTATCTTCAGCTACTAATTATTGCCTCTACCAAAGGCAGGTAGGTGATAAAAATAGCATGCTTAACGACATAAGACGCTCAAGGAATGTTTAGAGTGTTACGAGAGAACTGAGGAAGTGGTTAATACGTTTCACAGGCCACTTGGTATCCTTTGAAACATAATGGACAAAGGCTCGTGAAAGTGCAGCAAAGAAGGCAAGCCCATTTTTTCAACTGGTAAGGAGACAGAGACAAAGGTTGGCACGAAAAAAGTGCTCACGCAGCATCCCACACAACAGCGATAACAATAGCGAAAGTGCATGAATTGGGCTTTGAATTGGTTCCTTATCCACCCTATTCACCAGACTCCAAGTGACTTCTTTCTGTTCCGTAAGGTGAAACTGTCTTGCTGGGAAGAAATTACCATCATACGAGTAAGTGATACTAGCTGTCAACGAGTATTTTCCGAGGGGTTGAAAAACCATGAGGGTCGCTGGACCATGCGTATATCCCTCAATGGAGACTGTCGAGAAGGTGAGTTGTTTACAAAACAAACCATTTTTCTTGCTTTTCAACCAGACTTATCAAACCATCCTCGTATGTGAAGGAATAGTATCACAAGTATTGCTTGAAAGGGCATATGTTCCACTAAATAAAGCAACAAATTGAAAATAAACACACGGGGAATCGAGGTGCTTGGCTATTGACGAAAACTTATTGTCTATGACAACAAAGATCAGGCTATCCAAAATTCGAAAGTTGACTTGACGCTACAATAATCGACCAGCTAGTAACATCTTGCGTTTTGAGATCTGAGTCTGGTGACCCAGCCGATTTCAGGGGACGTACACTGCACTACATCCTAATCAAACCATTGTAACCACTGCATCTTTGCAATAATCATACACACACAGCATTTCCAAATGAAAAACTTGCGTTAAGCGCCAGATGAATTCGAAACCGAAAACATTAGACCCATGCACAAGAAAGACTCCGGGATTTGTTGTGTAGTACTTACAAATTCACGTTTAAAATACTTATTATTTTATGCCTATGGCGCAGGCTAGACCATGGAAATTAACACCACGCGCTGAACGTTACTAATTCAGAATGCATTACACAATATACTGCTAATTGTCATTGTCGAGAATGTTGGTATTAATCTGTGTTTTGTTTCTTTATACATTTCTGATTTACTACTAGGCTCTGCAGAATGAGGTGCAGCTCTCAAGCATATCTACAAATGTAGCATTCAGATGTTTGTTTCATCCGTAAAAACAAAGTAAAAAATCATCAGATTACAGAAGAAAGCCGTGGAGAACGGTGACGATAGAGCGCACGTACTGTTCCATATGTGTGCTTCAAGGAATCGACTCATTAAGTTTCCACATACACCAGCTGCTGTACCTTCTATCAGAAAGATTCAGCACGTATTCGTATTCAGGTTTCACCAAATGCGCTTTCGATCCTGGAAATTAGACTGAGCGTATTAATGCATTTTAAGCGTGTACACAGTGATCGTTATTTTACAAATATACAAGTTTTGTCACATTCACACACCAAACAATGAGTAGCAGTTATATCGCTGGATTTGTTTTTCGTTACATATGCATCTTTAATCATTGGTACTCTGCAGCCGGATTTTTAGCTTCATGATGCACAGACTTTGTTTAAACACTCAACCATTGACATCGATATTCCCATAAAGTAACAAGCTTCACTGGACCACTGTTACAACAGTTTTCTGGTAACGCAGTTAACAGAGCCATTTATGTTGTAATACAAATGGTGATCTGCTCGTCAGTGAATATAGATGTGTATTTACGCACACCGTGGATAAAAAAAAACATTTTGACAAGAGAAATATGATATTGTGGCAGTATTAGGCAGTAGGATTGAAGAATAGACTCGATCGATTGATTGATTGTGTTGAGTTACCAATAGCAAATTTGCACAATTAATGAATCACAGCTTAGAAAAATTTACGTAAGAAATCGCTTTAGATTTCTCCGTAGAGCATCACAATACCTTTCACTTGAGCTCAAGCAGATGGAGGAAGAACAATTGAAAAAAGGCTCGCATGCACATTGATTCTGCCTTTTAAGAATTTAAGGAGATTGAAGATCGTCTAAATAGCGTGCTTATCAGAGTCTTAAAAATACAGCCCAATGACAACAAAACAAAACTTCGCAGAACTTCCTAATTTTAAAAACTCTGAAAAGCTTCCCGTATGCAATTAACTTGGTTGGTTCTTTGTCTGGATCCTGGGTAACGTTACTCACAATAAGGCGACAGTGTACACATTCATTCGGAACTATGCAGCGCAGAGTGTTTATATCATCCATATCTAAACGTTGTCACCAAGTGTACATATACATTACATCAAAATTAGCCATTACCCAATGGGTTACCTGAAACAGTTCCGTATCAGAGACAAGCCACATCAACATGAAATAAATCAAATCAGTACGCGCTGGCCATTGGGAACACTGTCACGAAAGACAAAAAACAAAAAAAACTAATTCTGCAGGTTCCGCCTATTCACATGCAACGAAGTGTACATTCATTGCGGCATGTAACCTGATTACTGATGGGCACTACATCTCAGAAAACAAGATACAAGGTTCCAGCGTAGAAAACCGTTGATTCACTGCGATTAAGCAAGGGCAGAAACAGCAAAAACTCGTTTACAGCATCTGGTAGATAATCCATCTTCTAGGCACAAGCAAACCATCATTATTTATGGGTCTCCAAATGTCACAGTTCACAGCCGCTTCTGCACTCTCGACACCAGCCAGGCACACTTTCCAAAAGGCTGAGTGTATACTCCGCTCGATATGACAGGGGTTGCCGCCGCTTCCGCCCTCGCCTCGCTTCCACACTCCAGTTACGCCAGCACTCCGTTCAGTCCACTCGTGGCAGCGCCAGATAACCCCGTTTCTGCCAGAGGGAGCAAACGCCATCTCTGTCCAGTGACCCAAAAAACCAGCCTGCTGCTTGTTACCAAAAACAAAATCCTGCCACCCTTGGCACATGTTGACAGCAGTGAATTGAATGTAAAATATTTTTACTACTCAGTTTTTTTTACCTCCCTATTCACATTACTGACATCTCTTTGTCGTGTTATTCTGTTATTAAATTGGAAGTGCACAAAAGTAAAAAGATTTTTGAAAATTTGTAAACTGAAGAATGGCGTCGTAAATGGAGAATTTGCATTAGTCTGAATGGCTCGGTTGGAGGCAAAGTGTAGACAGGGTGATACGGCGCAGTAGAACAAAACAAAACGTACTATATCTTTACATAGGTGATTCGTATCCCTGTCTCCACTCCTGATTTTCTTCCTTGTAGTTTCCATAAATTACTCCATGCTGATCCACAGATAATTCCTTAATAGGGGCTGCTTATCTAGTGATCTCTCTTTATTGACAAGTACATTTCGAAAGAAGAACATTTACTACATATGAGATAGGCGTATTTGTAACAATTCATTCATCTTAAATGTTTACGTAAAATGTAATCTTACCTGTAGTACCTATCCGTACCGTTGCATGAAAGAGGGTACACCAGCGTGCTGTGACAATCAGCCGCAGAGGGTTGCATATGTGTAGACTTGAAGAATAAAGATGTAAGACGTTAATAACGGCCGGCCGTGGCAGCCGTGCGATTCTAGACGCTGCTGTACGGAACCGCGGGACTGCTACGGTCGCAGGTTAGAATCCTGCCTCGGGCATGGATGTGTGTGATGTCCTTAGGTTAGTTAGGTTTAAGTAGTTCTAAGCTCTAGGGGACTGATGACCGCAGGAGTCCCATAGTGCTCAGAGCCTTTATGTTTTGGCCTGCCACGGACGTCGGGAGTGAAGTTGCAGCGTATTGCACACCTTTTGAGTCATAACACGTTGACCTGTGGCTGTACAAAAAAAAAGCATTATTCAATATGGTGACCTTGATGTCAGGGTTCCTTCGAACAGTAGGTAGTGGTCATGCACGGCAGCAGTAGCCCTTGGGCGGCCTGAGCGAGGCATGTCATCGACAGTTCCTGTCTCTCTTTAAGTCCTCCCCGTCCGAACAACATCGCTTTGGTTCACTCCGAGATGCCTGGACACTTCTCTTGTTGAGAGCCCTTCCTGGCACAAAATAACAATGCGGACGCGATCAAACCGTGGTATTTACCGTCTAGGCACGGTTGAACTACAGACAACACGAGCCGTGTACTTCCTTCCTGGTGGAATGAATGGAACTGATCGGCTGTTGGACCCCTCCGTCTAATAGGCGCTGCTCATGCGTGCTTCTTTACATCTTGGGGTGGGTTTAGTGACATCTCTGAACCGCAAAGGGACTGTGTCTGTGATACAATATCCACAGTCAACGTCTATCTTCAGGAGTTCTGGGAACTGGGGTGATGCAAAACATTTTTTGATGTGTGTACATGACGGAAGTTTCAGCATTAAGTCTCACGTGCCTTAATCTCGAATGACACTGTTGAGATAGTTTGGAATTCTACACAGTACATTGTCACAAAGCCTGATGATGTTAAACTTTACGCCGACTCCTCGCCTCTGCATATGCGCTAAATACAGGTGATGAAAAATTCTTCCATCACCAGATGACAACTAGCGATCTCCGAGTGTAACTCCATTTTATAAGTATGTGTTTTCGATACGGCTGCGGACCCAATGCGTATACATGATAGGATGCCTTCTATCAGACACTGACGAAGAAACTGTGTTGTCGGTATCTTATTGACATAGCAAATAAGAGATAAGATGTTAGAGAGTTTTTTTCCTAAAGCATCATTGTTATATCCCTGATGTTTCATTAGTAGAATGGCTAACTAATTTTTGATGAATAACGGTCACTGCCTTAGCGATTAGAAATGTATGAACCTTATTAAAGTGCATTCTTTTAAATGTATGTGGTCGTGAGTCATTTGAGAGACTGTCTCCGTTAGAATATATTTATGACGCTGATAAAAAGACAGTTTGAAAAGTAGCGACTGTTCCAACATAGTTTGAGCGTGGAATGATTTTTCCAATGAACATGTATCCATAATTGCGTTTTGGAGCTGTAATATGGTCCTTTTTGTGTGAGTTACAGTCGACTTTGCCGAATAACCAATATTAAATGAAAGTAACAGTGATCATTTTGACCCTTACGGCGTTTCAGAGGTATCCCATGAGAACTAGTAAACGTTTCTGAAACATTGGATATATATGAGGAAGGGTAAGTATCGCGCAAAGTAAAACAACATTCCGAAAAAGAAAGAAAAACAAATATGCTTCGAGTTATATAACTCTAACTAAATAGTAATCCCAAAACGACTGAATAACAGAAAACATACAAATTTTCGACAACCTGCATTTTGTTTGCACGCTCATTTTAAATCGTTACCTGCTTGTTTCGAGTATCACACAGGAATTGTGAATGATTTACTGTAGTACGTAGCAACCTAAACTACCGTAGCGAAACATAAGCTTTTCTTATGAAGCGACGCTACTGCGAGGGAGGGGAATATCGTGATTTGTCGTAGGTCCTTCGTTCGCTTGTTAGATCTGAGTATGGTTGTAATCTGAAATAAAGGATGGCTTGGTTAATAGTAGCCCGCCTCCAGTTTGAATGCGAATGCAGTATTTCGACTTCTGAAATAAGAAGCCACAACAGTGGACAGTCTTATGCAAGAATCGATTGTTAACATTTTTCTGTCAGCATTTCAGATTTTTTCATCACTGAAATTAGACGTTTCTCTTTGCTGTCATCAAAATGACTTTCTCGATAGAAGAAAGAACTGAAATTGTGGAAGCATATGTGAAAACACGTTCAATTAAGGAAAATCCCTAAATTTTCCGAGTCAAGAATCCGAATAGAGGACTACCAGCAAAGAGAGCAATACAGACTCTATGAAAATTGGCGCATCTAAGGTTCTGTGCGAAGCGTAAAACGACAAAGTATTCCTTCAGTTCACACGCCAGAAGTTATTGCAGACATTCGCCGAAGAATTATTCAGAGCCCGAAGAACTCTACACGTAAATTGGCCCAACAGGTGCATGTAAGTAGGAGGAGTTGCGAGCGGATGTTGAGAAGTCTTGACTAAAAAGGCATATTGTGTGACGGCTGTGCAGCAGTTACGAGAGGATGACACAAATGCGTAGATTACTGCAGGTGGCTGTTGAATAACATCAGCGATGTTTGTTAGACCCTTTCCATTACGTCATGGGTGATGAATCATTGTTTCACCTTTCCAGTCATGTGAATTCACAGAACACGAGGTACCGGGCAACGAAGAACCTAACATTATGTGTCAGCAATCACCCCATAGGGAAAATTCGGCGTTTGATGCATTGTTTGATGCGCATCATTGGACCTATATTTTTTTACACTACCCTCAACACTGTTTCATACATGGAAATTTGGTAAATTTCGTGCGTAACTCATTGAATATGAAAGACAATACTGTTTCTTCTATCAAGCTGGGGCAACATGCCACACGTCTGAGGTATCCCTGGAACGAATCCATCATATCTTCACTGAGGAACGAATTGTCAACAAACAATTATGACTACCACGTTCCTCGGGTCTAACATGCGATTTTTTCTTGTGGGGACACTTCAAGAGCAAGGTCTATAAAACAAATGCACATACAATATAGGAACTGAAGGACATCAGCCGTCAAGTTGCTGCCATTGATATCAGAACATTACGCCGGGTATCTGAATGTACTTAGACGTGCACATCTGTCTATTGATGTTGCAGATGGTCACTTTCAGCATCTTCCACAAATGTATTTCTCACTGTATTTTTCATTGTAAATATATGGTAAACCCATTTCACTCTTTGTTTCCGTAATTTCACTGCATTTTCTTTATACTGACGTCGGCGACTTTTATCTGCGCCATCCTGTATAATTTACGCTCGAGACAATTACAGCTTGTTTTGCTTTTCAAGATGGTTTTCATCGATATGCTGTAAAAAAAATTCCTTCGGTTTTAGATACCATTGGTAACAGACAATGTTTTGTAGGTAGCAATATTTGAGTTCACGTTTCCTTGGCGGGGGCGTTTGAAACACAACACTAGTTCAATTGGACAAGAATGGGACAGCAGATCGGACGCGACAGTTTCAAGAAAACCATTCCGGAATTCACCAGAAATGACTGGGACAAGCCATGCAAATCACAAATTTAATTGGTTCGTCGGGAACTTGAACCCTACACTTTCCGAATGGGAGTCCAGACCCTTAGCCATTGTGCCACCTAGATTGCTGCTCCTCCCAAATTCCAAGTCTTGTGTCTTGATTTACTGGATTACTCCCTCGGTTGTTCTAATGTGAAAGCATTTCATGAAATAAATGGTTTTGAACATCTTGACTGCCATAACCATTTCTGATTTGCTAGATAAGTGGTAAATAGAATCGGAAGATTTTTTTATCGTTTTTAATTCATATGACTGATTTCACGTATAGTGTAAGAGTCACTATGGTATGATGCTGACAGAATTATTTGGACACACTACATTGACGTCTATAGCGCCCACACTGTTGCACAGTGCTTCTATTCTGTTCTGTGGAGGCAGCCACTCTTTGCATTGGACGATTTTAATTGGACTGCCATCCGCGCCGTGCTGGTTTCGGTTTCCCGTAGTCTCATAAATCACTGGAAATGAATTCGTGTGTGATTCATTGTCGAACCCAGTAACTGATCTGTTCCCCTTGCTAGCCAAACAGAGCGCGTCATTCCCTTTCTCCTGATTTCCATGCTGGCAAATATAAGGCTTCAATTAGCCATCAGTTGTCCTGTGTCTGTTCAGCTGACGCATCAACTGTTTTCGTTATCGAGGAAGGGATTTTCTGTAGCCATTGAGAGTTTACATTCCCGATGGAGTGAAAAATTAATCGATATAGGAACATTTTTGTCTTTATCATTAGCCATTCTGTCTCTCAAGTACGTAACTTATATTTGCGATTCTTGTCTATATTCGTTGATTTGCAGTTGTATGCGCTTATGATACCAATTCTTGGTAACAATAGTTCTTAACAAAGTTCTTTGTAAGACTTTCCCAACAAGTATTGCTTTGCAAATCAATATAGTTGTACAATTGGGATTGGCATTGATCTGAGTACGAGCGAACCATCTAAACCGTAGCATATCTCGCCTATTCAGGACTGCCTTTTTTTCTAAATTTCGTTTATTTGTAAGCCATTTTGTATGGGGTAATGCGATGTTACGACATTATTGCCACTTGGCTGAAAGGTGTAGTGTCATTGCATATTTTGGCGATATACCCCCACAAAAAATTAAGTGTCATGTAAAATTTTGTGTAATGTAATATCTCATATAGACACCTTTTATTAACCTGACACGTTCCACATTATTACGAAGTGTCGTATTCATGATCTATGAAACAAGTACTAATCTAATTACCTTTGGTATCGATACACACTGACAATGGAGGTTATGATAAAGGTGCCAAAATCCGTCGATAACACCCCTAAATTTGACAAAGTGCAACAATTCAACGTGATATCGACTCCACAACTTGGTGCAAAAAAAAGCTTAGAACGTCATCTTGAGGAGCTACGATGGATCCTTAATATTTCCAGAAGCTACGGTGGATCCTTAATATTTCTGTGAGGAAGATCCGTAGTAAAGAAAATTACTGCATTCTATAAATACTTGCTGTAACCATATTGGCTGAAATTTTGTCTAGGCTACTGTTTGAAACTATACAGAATGCACAAGGGATCGGGTTCGAACATTTCTTTCTTTGCTTATGGGGTCATTCATCTGTTGAAATCCTCCACGTTTCCGAAGGTTAATGCACTACACGAAGGACTGTAAATGACACACACACCACCTCGTCGGCCAGTATCAAGTAATCTCCGCTAGCAGATAACTGATTCCGGTCCATGACACACAACAATATCCATAGTGTTTTAGGAACTGCGACCATCCTAAATTAGATTGAATTCCTACCCTTATTTAGACCATTATTTAGAGGTGGTTTCTTCGACCATCATCAGTTATTTTGCTCCCCAAATAGCAAAACTCCTTTATTACTGCAAGTGTCTCATTTCCTAATGTAATTCCCTCAGCATCACCCGACTTAATTCGACTATATTCCATTATCCTCGTTTTGCTTTTGTTGATGTTCATCTTATACCCTCCTTTCAAGACACTGTCCATTCCGTTCAACTGCTCTTCCAAGTCCTTTGCTGTCTCTGACAGAATTACAATGTCATCGGCGAACCTCAAAGTTTTTATTTCTTCTCCATGGACTTTAATACCTATTCCGATTTTTCTTTTGTTTCCTTTACTGCTTTCTCAATATACAGATTGAACAACATCGGGGAGAGGCTACAACCCTGTCTCACTCCCTTCCCAACCACTGCTTCCCTTTCATGCCCCTCGCCTCTTATAACTGCCATCTGGTTTCTGCTCGAATTGTAAACAGCCTTTCGCTCCCTGTATTTTACCCCTGCCACCTTTAGAATTTGAAAGAGAGTATTCCAGTCAACATTGTCAAAAGCTTTCTCTAAGTCTACAAATGCTAGAAACGTAGGTTTGCCTTTCCTTAATCTTTCTTCTAAGATACCAGGTTGGAAATAAGGTTATCGCTAACACTGTAATTGCGCACTGCAAGGGTTTTTTGGAAATTTGTGGCAAGGTCTTATGGGACCAAACTGCTGAGGTCATCAGTCACTAAGCTTACACACTGCTTATTCTGACTTAAACTAACTTACGCTAAGGACAACACACACAGCCATGTCCGATGAAGGACTCGAACCTCCGACGGGCCGAGTCGCACCAACAGTGACAAGGCGCCTAAGACCGCTAGGCTACCCCGCGCGGCCTGCAAGCGTTTTCTAACCTCTTGTGATAAGGTATAAATTTTAAAAAAGTTTTCGCTTTAAAGATTCCCAGCCAAGGAAGACAAAGATCGATTTCATCGGTATTAAATGCTGGGAGTAGAGATGATTGTTAATGTTAATTTTATCAAGTAACAATGTTAGGAAGAAATGTTTGTCAGTCTGGGCATCATGAAATAGGTTCATTTCACTTTCCACAAATTCCTTTGTGGTAGTTTATTCCTGAATCTGCCTGTGGTATATTCTTTCGATAAAACATTCAGCAACAATCTGTTCCTTAAATTACGAACCTGTTTCTCGTCCATAGATTTTTCCTTATTATTGATGCTTTGATCATAGTTAAAAGAAACGCAGTAAGACTAATATTAATTTTATAATGAAAGAAAAGGGCCCAATTCTGTTTGGTAATTTGTTTACCATCTATACATAGCACCAGCCATTTGCTTCTGAAATATTATTTTCAATCGAGTTACATTTTTGCGTCATATAGATCGCATTAAATTATTTAAGCAACCCCTATAGCTATTGTTACTTTATACTTACATTTTTTAATATGTACGAGGGACGTTTTGGAAGTAAGCTTCGTCATTGTCCTTCACGTGGAAACTATATCCTCACGATGGCATCGTGAACTATACGCTGTCCGCGGTGGCCGTGCGGTTCTAGGCGCTTCAGCCCGGTACTGCGAGACTGCTACGGTCGCAGGTTCGAATCCTGCCTCGGGCATGGATGTGTGTAATGTCCTTAGGTTAGTTAGGTTTAAGTAGTTCTAAGTTCTAGTGGACTGACGATCTCAGATGTTAAGTCC
The DNA here is from genome assembly GCF_023897955.1 of Schistocerca gregaria. NCBI lineage: Eukaryota > Metazoa > Arthropoda > Insecta > Orthoptera > Acrididae > Schistocerca > Schistocerca gregaria. Next base: position 199,244,003 of record NC_064931.1, on the reverse strand, counting down.
CATAGTGCTCAGAGCCATTTGAACCATTTTTTGAACTATACACGTTGCACTGTTCTCCGACATACTCGCCGCCGGCATTGAGATATTTGTCGTAGCGTGCAATCAGTTTGGAGAAACAACTCCGGTGTAACTCTGTGCCTGCGATGCAAGGAATTGTCGCACTGTCTGCTCCACATGAGCATTGGTTTTGACGTGGATGGACGTACACTTCGACCTTCATCCTCCATACTCTGCCTTCTTCCTCTGAACAATGAACACCAGCGACCAAACATTTGACGAGACACGACCTCTTCACCATACTCTGTCTCTAGGCGTTCGTGGATGCCGGACACACCAGTCCCACTTACCCATTCATTCTGGATAACAGAACGTACTTCCATTGGCGACCACGTTGTCAGTACACGTCCGTGTGCCATCGTGATTTGTACTCTAATAACCTTGGTTCTTCCGTGCTCTGTGGATGCGTCATTCCTCCTCCACTGACGCCCCTTCCGTCGTTGAACCAACAACGGGTGTGGATTCATATGGGGTTGGCTTGTGTCATCTGGTGTACCATCTTCTCTTTCAAATACCATGCCGAAATTTAATTTCGGAACGTTCCACTTACTGACAATAACTAAAACGGCTAACAGGAACAAAGAGCGGTCATCTGAACCCGTAAATAGCCCTTACTTTATACTTGGACGTGTCTTCAAGGCATATGAGGAACAAACTACCATTTTAGTTCAACTCATTTCTTAACTCTGTCAAATACGTTGTTAAGTAAAGACATTAAGTAGAGGCAGTGAGTGACGAAGCGCAGTGGTTAAGAACTCGGAGTCGCGTTCAGGGAGCACTGAGGATCAGACCTACGCCCGATAATCCCAATTAAAATTTTCACTTTCAGCGATTGTTGGAATGGTTTCCTGAATAGGTCACCACTGATTCCTTCCCCAAATGTTTCTCAAACTTGAGCAGCTCTCCGTTTATAAATACCTCGAATGTATGGGGTGTTAAATATACTTTTGTTTAATTTTATGGCACTATCACATAAAGTGACCAAACGGTATAATTACTCTCTGTATTTTTAGAATTCATTTCAGAAGTCTGTCCTGAGAAAGTGAATTAGAAATAATGGTCATATCGGAGAGAGCGCGACCATTTCTGCCGTCACGGGAAATGGTAAAGTTCAGCGTATCATGTGACTGAAAAGTCACCAATCCTAGCGGCCACTAGCGTGCAGAGTGGGCAAGACATGGTATCAACGGTTATACTTTGTCATCAGAGCATAGATGCTCCATGGGAAACAGCAGGGGGTTTTTCCACACGGCACCGTGTCAAAGGTGTACTGCCTGGAAAACCACATCACCAGAGTCAATTGCTGTGATGAGTTGACTGGGTTCTCCGTCAGCCATCAGTCTTTACAGTGGCAGATAGACAGGACACGGAGTCCTAATGACTAACCAGTTCAGTGTTGCTCAACAGCAACAGGTAACACCATCAAGAACTATCTCAACGCTAAGAGGTACGTATATCCTTGCTCACAGCACATCAGAATGTATAGGGATTGTCATGGGCTCAGGACATGACCATTGGTCTTATGAAACTTCGAAAAAGGTAGCCTGGGCTCATGAGTCGTTGTACACAGTGATATGATGTCCACATGCAGAACGCAGTAGACGATTTGTTCCATCAAAGAAACAGCGAGATAGCGAGATATTAGCGCTCTGTAGTGAGCTCCGTCGAATCTCCATTAGTTGTGATCTGCGTATGAGAGTGAATCACGATGGGTCCTTAACCTTTTCACTGTCTCGTGCAATCCATGCCAAGACGCGTCAAGGGGATGGGGGATGCTTCGCGCCACTAAGTTGAAGTCTCTAATACAATCCAATTGTAAGAAATTCGTACATATCTGAGTGGAATGCGTTCAAATTGAAGATGAACGAAACTGTTGCAACACGTTTGTTGTGAGTTAATATAGGAAAGCCTCATACCTCAAAAACAGATGATGTGATGGCTGTAGACCGTTTACCAAATGTCAATCCGAGCACACAGAGTGTTCCGCTCATCACTGTCTTCAGTAAAAATCAGAGTGTTGCGTGTAGTGAATTGCTACAAAGTACAAGGAAACAAAAATTTCCACCAGGAAATAGATTGGAGTGGACTATGTAATTATGATTTGAATGAAAATGAAATTGAGCTAGCCATGCGAATGGTTGGTACACCTACCAAGCAATTTTTTGGTAGATACGAAGAGATAAGAGAAGACCGTAATGGAGAGTTGGTAGTTCACAGGAGCAAGATGGATGAGTACCGCTGAACCCTAGTGTATGGAGAAATCAGGAGGAACCCATATTCCAGCAGTCGGCGTAAAATGGCTGATGAAGGTTTGACGCTTCATTCCATTACAGCGCAGTTGAATTAGTGATTCTCCGCCAATTTCTCTACTGTTGCCGTTAGAGTACAAAAATATCATTTGTCGTGTTGAATCTAATAGTAACTTCATGCTTCATTCATGACGTGTAACTAGGTGGGGCTGGTGTTAATAGCTGAAAGAATGTAGACTAATATTCAGAGGCGATCGTTCTGGGTTATTGGAGGCTCGCTTGTATCCTTGTTTACTTCTCAAAAAATTTTAAGAAACCACCGAGAGTTAAACAATTTTTATTCGGCGTGAAAGGAAGGAAGATTAATGTTTAACGTCTCGTCGGTAGCAAAGTCATTAGAGACGGGGAACAAGCTCGCATTAGAGAACGACGTGAAAGGAAATCACCAGAGTCCTTTCAAATCAATCTTCCCGGTATTTGCCATAAGCGATTTAGTGAAATCTTGGGCACCTAAATCCGGATCGCATGAGGGGGTTTGAACCGTCGTCGTCCCAAATGCGAGTCCAAAGTGCTAACCACTGAACCATCTCGCTTAGTGATTCAGCCTAAATGTGCTTCGATGGTGTTCGACAGTCTTTAAGGTTTCGTTTTCGTCGTCAGATTGTTTAAGTAACCATTTGCCTTGTGTGGGTGTAAATACTTGTCTGGGTGGCAAGTAGACAACATTCAGTGTCCTATAGACCAAAAGTAACAAATTGTATGTTATGCAGAAATGCCCCTGTTCCACACGAGACAGCCATTCACATAAACACCCTATTGTGGAGTGACGGCTGGGTGTTGTGTGTTGTCCTTTGGTTAGTTAGGTTTAAGTAGTTCTAAGTTCTAGGGGACTGATGACCATAGATGTTAAGTCCCATAGTGCTCAGAGCCATTTTTTGAACCCTATTGTGGAGCTAAGTCCAAAAACAACTGCACCGAAACATGACCGAGAAATTGAAGATAAAAAACACTCCGAGTTTACTCAAAGCGGTGTCCTCAAAGAGTTCTGGACGTTCGCAGTGTATAACGTGGTGTGCTACACTGATGTTACTAAGTGACACAAAGGAGTTTTTCTCTGTTAGTCCATTGTGGAATAGGGACAGCGGCCGGTCAAATATTTACCAAGGAAAATAGCCAAACAGCAGTATGTTTCGAGAAGTTATTTCATTTAGACATTTTGTTTCGTAGTCTCAATGCAGTTTTCAGGTCCCTCTGCACTCCATGTAGAGACAGATATATCGATACTTGCATACTGGAGCCATCAATATCTGGATTCCGTGAATTTGTTTTTGTACTGTTTACTTCGTGGACTTCACAAGAACTGAGCACACCTGCAGTCAGAGAAAGTCTTTCCTGGAATGACGACAATTTGCCGGATCGGAACTAACCGAGATTTCCCGCTTATCCCGAGCTTATCCGAGCACGACCCACGGCCAGACCCTAACTTCTATATGTCGTGAACCATGTGTTTACTACTTGTACTCGTACATCCATTATGTATCTTCCCGTACAGGCGAGACATTTTACTTGAAAGTCGCTTGCCTGGTGTCGTCCGATAAATAAGATATTGCACTGCCTGTATTATTCCGAATTACGATGAAATGTTCCTTTAGACATGCATCCTCGTCCAAAGGAACATTGCATCGTAATTCTGAACACGGACAGTGCATTATCGTATAATTCAAGGAAAGTCATCGAGTAGAACAAGAGTGATATCTGGCGTTCCTCAAGGAAGTGTTATAGGACTTCTGTGCCAAGTCTATGTAAACGGTTTACGAGAAACTGAGCAGCCTTCTGAGACTGCAGATGATATTGTCGTTGACCGTCTAGTAAGGTCATTAAACGATCAAAACCGATTTCAAAATGATTTAGACAAGCTATATGTATAGTGCGAACAGTGATAATTGACTATAAATAATAGAAGTGTGAGGTCATACACATGAGTACTAAAAGTGGTCCGTTAAATTCAGGGCGCACTATAGATCACAAAAATATAAGGTCTGTCACTTCAGCTAAATACCTAGGGATTAAAATGACGAACAACCTAAACTGGAGCGTTCATAAAAAAATGGCAGGGGAAAAGCGAATCAAATACTGCGTTTTATTGGCAAAACATATACAAGGCGCATTAAATTTACTAAAGACAATTGACCGTCCTCTACTGGAGTACTGTTGTGCGGTATGAGATCCTTACCAGATATGATTGACAGAGGACATCGAAAAAGTTCAAAGAAAAGCAGCTAGTTTCGTATTATCGCGAATAAGGAAGTGTGTCATGGATATGATACGCAAGTTCGGGTGGCGATCATTAAAATAAAGGCGTTTTCCTTTGTGGCGAGATCTCATGACGAAATTCCAATCACCACGGTTCTCCTTCAAATGCGAAAATATTCTGTTGACGCCCACGTATATAGCGAGAAATGATCTTCGTAATGGAAGAGAAATCTGAACTCGCACGAAGAGAAACAAGTGTTCGTTTTTGGCGCGCTGTTAGGGAGTGGAACGGTAGTGTGTGTCAAGGTGCTCTTTGAACACTCTCCCACGCACTTAAGTGTGAATTGCAGTATAGACGTGTAGTTGTAGACATTGCGCTTTCAGCTTCCGAACGGAAGCCGAAAAAAATCTACCCCCTTCCCCGTGTACTCTTTAAAGAAGTTTACACTGGAGTGAACATTTTGTTCCTTACCAGAGTTCGAGTCCCGGTCAGATGCATTGCTTTAATGTGCATTACGTTTTAGGCTTTGGTATTTAACAATTTTTAAAAATAATTTCTGTACTACGGGTCTGCAACACAATACTGGTAGAGAGCTCGTTGAATAACCGTATCAATTTCACCATGCATACCTCTCGTGCCGCGAGCGTGAAATGTGGACAGAGACAGAACCAGTTACACAATGTGCCCCAACTTGCTTAACTGGAGGCTGGCTAGTGCGCAGCACTTATTCAGCACGACAGAAGCAGGCAGGTGTAAAATTTCATTTCAGCTATGTGATAACGAAGTTATAAAACATTGCGGCTTTCGGAATGGCAACAACTGTCGTATGGTGATACCCACGTGCCAATAGGAACAATTTCGCTGAATTTTTTTGGATTAGGATTGCAAAGTTCGGTTGTAGAGGTACTTTGGGCGGATCCGTTTTGCCCTTTTGTTCTGTTTCAGACGTTCGTGGCAACTGTTACATTCTGTGGAGTCCTGAATGATCGGAAGTTCCTGTAAAGGTTGTTTGAGTACTTGCCGTTTATATGTGAGTCAGGAATACTTTCAGAGAGTGCATTTTGCGCGTGCCTCTCAGTGTATAGAATTCCTTGGAGGAGGCTAATTGGATGTTTGGACGTGTTCGCTGACGTCTCGGCCGTAGGCGCGGCGTGTGGGCGCGGGAGACCGCCCTCTGCCGGCCGGTACTACGGTAATCCATCAGTCGTGTAATCGAGCAATTTACTCTGCTTGATTACGGCCGATATATTCTGCCCCTGCCGGGCTTAATTGTATTGTCCCTTGCAAATCCCTACAGTCACCTCCCCGTGGCGCTAGAACACGCCGTAGCAGCGGCGCTCCGCCGCGTTTGAAAGAAGGGCCGAAGCAGACTATGATGTACACAAAAAACTAAATGCGAAGTATTGTTTGTCGTACAAATGTTTTGTTATACCAAGACATTTTTCGGTGGCTTGTGTTCCATAAAATTTCTATTATCGTGCGATCTGGGTTTCGGATTATCGTCAAATCTGCTTGTACCATAATAACCCAGTTAATTGTTGGACAAGGTAAGCAAGAGCTCGGAAGTGGTAAGGTCTCGTAGTCCAGAAAAATTTTAAATTATCGTAAGATATTTATTTTTTGACACAGAGACATGTTGCAAGGAAATTTGACATTTTACATCGAAAAATAGTTCAACCAATAAAATTATACGCCTTTTGCAAAATTAAAAAAAGGTAATTTTACTTTTACTTGCAGCAAATCTGATCTGGTTCAAATGGCTCCGAGAACTGTCGGACTTAATATCTGAGGTCATCAGTCCCCTAGAACTTAGAACTACTTAAACCTAACTAACCTAAGGACATCACACACATCCATGCTCGAGGCAGGATTCGAACCTGCGATCGTAGCGATCGCGTGGTTCCAGGCTGTAGCGCCTAGAACGGCTCGGCCACTCCGGCCGGCAAATCTGATGCGATAGCACAATAAACCGTAAGGGAAAAAGGCCTCATTTGAATCGTAATTGAACCAAATTCATATTGACTGAATTAAAATGCAAATATATTATTTTAGTGAATTGAAAGAGTCAGGTAAGTTGAAGACAAAAAACATTGTTTCCTTTCCTTTGTTTGTCAAGAATTACACCTAATTAACCTATGTCAAATATACGTGATTTATAACATGGAAATTCTGGGAGAGGTGTATCTTTTCAAGTGAAAATAATGGTAGGCAAATCACTGGCGACAGAACGGATGCGAAAAGATAACACGAACCCATGAAACAGTACAAAAAATAGCAGAGTGACACTTGTAAACAATAGTGATAACGTTTCATAAATGGTTCAAATGGCTCTGAGCACTATGGGACTTAACATCTGTGGTCATCAGTCCCCTAGAACTTAGAACTACTCAAACCTAACTAACCTAAGAACATCACACACATCCATGCCCGATGCAGGATTCGAACCTGCGACCGTAGCAGTCGCGCGGTTCCGGACTGAGCGCCTTTTTTTAATCTCATTTTGTTCGCTTGTGTTCGTTGCATCTGCTCGGGGCGGACGTCGTAAGACATCCATTTATGTTCGTTGTTGATCGATTGACTCAGTTTTTTTATTACAGAGGGCGCGTAACCCTCTGACCGAACACGCTGAGCTATCGTGCCGGCTGAGCGCCTAGAACCGCTAGACCACCGCGGCCGGCAGTGATAACGTTTCTTGACCCCAGAACACCCCACTTACTATGGTAAATGTGCAATCAAGTTCTGCATGACATAGCAACTGAGATCCGTTGGTAATTACTTTAGCTGAATCACTGCAGTTATTACAATTCGATGAAGGCTGGAGGGAAATTTTAAAAAGTGACTTCAACGGACAACAGACCATGACCAGAAAACATAACTGCGCGTAGACAAGCGTAGCTTAAGCTTGTTTCGCATTAAACAGTAATACCAACAGGTCACAGAGAAGGAGCAGATCAATTAACTGAAACCGCAGTCGGCGTGTGGCTATAATCGGAGCACGACCAGGAGCCGACTAGATAGCAGGGAACACAGTATTCAATGTTTTCAAACGCAAATCCTCACCAGTAACATCGACCGGCGTGCAGTCGTTCTGACCTTTAACATGGACCTTATGCCGGCAACGAATCAACACCAAAACGATGAGGGGCAGGTATAGCGGAAAACAAACATTGTAGAGATCCACTAGCAACGGGCACATGTTGCGCATACATTGCCGTCTAACTGACTGTAGCGTCTCCTTCACGCTGAAGGCTCACTTGTCTCGTAGGCTCTGCCGCTCTAGTCTCCTACGGTTAGAGATAATGCTCACGAGGCACGATACCCAAAGATCTTTGGTACGACGAGATCGATTACTTTGACACAACGGCATCTATCTCAGTCGATCACAGCTCAGGTATTATAACCAAAGATAATAATGCAGGTAGGTGTAGAAGCAGAAATACAGCAATTAAAGCAGAGGTTAAGACTAACTAATGAATTTGATTAAGCCTGAGCAGTATTTAGTCACAAGAGTTCCGAAGCCAAAGTCTATCAACGTGAATTAGTACTTGATAGTAGGTCTGCAACCTTCAAAATAGTTGGGACTGAATAAATAAGTACAGATTAGTCCTGGAAGGATATACCTGGAATATTACCTGCTACAGTGCCGCAAAATCCTCCCTGAAAAAAATTAAGAGGATTATGAGTAGCTCATTAATATCTAAGCAGATTGCTGTATCGCTGTGTCTACGTGCTCTCTTAACCCATGCTTTGATTACTGTAACTTTGCTAGGCTGTAGAAAAGTATGCTTTACTGTAATTATTACACTGTTTCTCCAGCCAACCCGTATAGCATCGATAGACAAATTAATAACATTTATTCTTTCTGCTGCTATATCGATTACATGATGATGAGCGTTTCGATCGAAACAGGCAACAAAAGTTTGTTTTATCAGCAATGTCAGCTGCTACCTAAAAATGACTTCCTTCAAATATTTACGAGCTGTGGAGCAATATCAGCATAAAAAACTAATGTTTTATCTTAGTACGCTATATTATTGGCGGAGTACTCATTACTGCTACCGAGTTCACTATTCAGACAATTTACCTTGCAGTTACTTTCTCTGTTGTTCTACCGAGTGAGGTGGCGCAATGGATAAGTAAGACACTGGACGAGAACGTCTCAAATCCCCGTCCGGCCATTCAGATTTAGATTTTGTGTTGTTTCTCTGAATCACTCAAGGTAAATGCCAGGATAGCTCCTTTGAAGAGACACGGCCGATTCCATTCCCAATTCCTCCACGAACATAAAATTATATTCCGTCGCTAATGACCACGTCGTCGACTGGGGGTTGTACGCCGATTTTTCTCCCTGTATTGTTCGGTTTAAATCAGAACGGTGTCAATTTCAGGTCCACATGACTCCATTTCTAAGCACATGCTGCAGACGCCTCGGCCTTTAAGGAGCATCGTAATGAAGATTCATCGGTCTTGTGTTAGGATGTCTACTAAACTGAGAAAAATGATCTCATTCAAACTAAGGTCTGCCCGAACAGTTGCTTCAAAAGGCAAGTTATTTTAGACAGTTCTTTCGTTCAGTCGAATGATACTATTCTGTGCAACCACGTAAGTGATATGAATGTCTTTTTCTCACACTCCGGGCTTGAGTGGTTTCACTCAACGTGATAGAACCGACTGACACGTCCCTGACGATTACGTCAATTATATGAATGTTTTCACTCAGCCTGCTGGTTTGAGTGGTGTTACTTACCTACTTGTTCAGCCTCTTCGGTTGTTTACAAACCATAAATAGTGTTACCAACTTTTTTGGACACAAACTTAAATACGAGTTTTTCGTAATTCTGCCGTTAAAGGACATCACACACATCCATGCCCGAGGCAGGATTCGAACCTGCGACCGTAGCGGTCGCGCGGTTCCAGACTGTAGCGCCTAGAACCGCTCGGCCACCCCGGCCGGCGATTATAACCAGTATTAACAATGATACCCCGTACACACTGCACCGTCACTGTTACCATTATTCCAGAACGGCGACCTGAGGCGTGTGCAGCATCATAGCGGTTATCTAATGTGTATAATGTTAACCCAAAATAAATTAGAAATTTCCCACAGCAAGACCGATAACGAAACCACTACGCCAGTGGCTGTGCTCAGACATCCATCATAGTTGTCGACGTAGATTACTCAGGGTCGTGTTGAAACATACTTCTGGAATTGTTTGGTTCACTGACCGTAAACGTAATTGTCAGAGTAATTGGTAAACCGAATACGGCCCATCGTGAAACCTCCACTATAGTCGAATAGCATCTCACAAATGTCGAACGATCAGTCAGCTGCCGAGAAAGTTGTTTGATAACTGACTGAATTGCATATTCTTGAACATCCGTAGCTCATAAGAGAAAGAATCTTTCCAAGACGAAGTGAGTACCGGGTCAGTCCTACAGGAAGCAGACTAGTAGAAGACTTGCAAATAGGGGAATGTCCAGCATTGGTCGTATGAATTCGAAACTTTTTTTCGTTTGTTTGGATCTTACCTGCTAGTTTTCATGTTCTTCGCTGTGAACACCTGTGTTTGAAGTTATATTTTGTGAATGATGAAATGAGCCCATTAGGCTTAGTCTTGCACTGTTGATGTTCACCCTGTGATTGAAATCAAATGTAATAATAAAAAAAAAGATTTCTAATTTATACGACCAATGCTGGATTTTCACTTGTTTGCAATACTTCCTGTGTGGTCGTGGTGCACAAATTTCCTAATGGAATCCGATCTCTATTGGCGATTTATATTACCTGCATGTAGAACGGAACAGGAAGACGCGAAATTTTTCACTTATAGGTCACTTCAGTGTAGTTATTCAGAACGAAATTGATCTAATTTATTCTCAAATGCCCGAGGGATCGTTCCCTATCTTAAAGTCGTAGACAGCAGAACTCTAAACATTCAATTTATTTATTCGATCTTCCTTGCGACGACTTTTGACGTCAGCTTTCTGTGCACATCGCGATCGTATCTGTTGTCTGACATATTCCATATTGCCTGTTTTCAGCCACAAGTATTTAGGCTTCTCAGCATGTATAGTAGCTAATTAAATATAAAATCCAAGCGGAAACAGGTGTCCTTCCGGACCAGCCACGTCAGACCATCATTTCGCTGTTTTCACTAGTAATCCTCCTATTCAAGTGACTAGTCACGACGAATATTTTTCCAGTTGATGACCTGCTCTACACATCACGGACTGTAACCGTGTTGCTGCCAGGCGCTATGGGCTATCATGGACTACGATAATTTCCGAACAGCCCCAATTCCTAGGAGAGTTGTAGAAGCAACGATTAATTCATAAAGTTTGAAATTTTTAGTCTTCAGCTCCCTTGTAAACAGTTTTCAGTTTCTTGGCTTCAAGTCATAACCTTTCTGTTTAGGTCAAAGGAAAGAAGTGGATTACTGTTACCAGTCACCGTTTATTTCCACACCGTGTTTGAATCATTTAAACTTCCATCACGTGGGCTAGCCAGAGGGGGGATTTTGGGGGATCAGCCTCCACCCCTGAAATGTTGAAATCTTAAAATCGATTGAAATGTAATCTTTATTTCAAAATTTCCGCATTTGCAAACCGCCGCTATTGCGAGCATGGCATAGTGTAAGGGGAATCATTAGCGACAGGCGACGGTATTGGCACCATTGTGTGGACTGAACCTCAAAGGAATGTAGTTTGTGTGGAGTTCTGGAAAGTCCAGGTAGCGGTGTCCCATTGTGAGGGCTACCTTAATTGTCAAAGTTGTTGAGGCTGTGTGCAGTGAGGAGACGTTCGTGCACACGGCAGCAGCTAATAACTACGGTCGTCGTAACGCTTCGTGGAGACTGCGGAAATTGTTGTTACCATCATGGTGAGTGTTTTTAAATTGTTTATTTTAAGTAATGTTACGTAGGAGAGAGGGACGGCTAGTGTGTGCAATACGATACTCTCTCCATTTTTTTTTATATTTACATGTCTATATTTACGTGATGCATGCAGTATTTGAGAACTGAACAGTTTGACGCAAAATTGTGTAAGAGAAGTGTCGTAGAGTACCAAAGTGGGTTTTCAAAAATACTAACAAGCATATCCTGCATTAAGGATACACCTCGGTTTTGAACAGCTTTGAATATGTTGTACAGATCAAAATAAGAGACACAGATTTTTTTATACGTTCCCATACGGCCTTTGAGGGTGTGAAACACCCCCTTGAAGACAATCTGAGTTTAATATTCCTGAATGAAAACAATGGCGAACCCAGATTTGTCGAAAAAGTCATTTTTTCTATAACCCCTCCTCCACTATTTTGATTTTCATTTCCATATTTGACTAATAGTAAAGGGTATAGCGTCGTTAATACCAAATTCAGTCGGATATGATGAAGCAGTATTCCAAAGACGCATTTGTCAGAAACAAATTAGAAATATCGCCGTGTGCCACGTCCGCTTCAGTGTTAATTATCGTATTGGGTTCTTTAATAAGTCTCCCCCAGATAAATATATTCTAAATGCATATTCTACACATATTGTTGTATTTTCTTTTAATTGTATGAAATATTAAATATCTTGTGTTTTCTTTTTTCGGGTGGTGTATGCTTTTTTTTTTTTTTTTCAAGTTACAATACACTATGGTGTATTTGAAATTGTTTGTACATATAATGTAGAACAAAGTAATAGAGAGTATTTGTTGTAATATTATTGTAAATATGTACGGTAATGAGAGGGCCGCAGAACTGTTGGGGTCAAGAAAATGCCGACCGCACTTTGATATAGAGAATTTCTGACTTGTTTCTGTCATACGCGTCTTTAGAATAGCACTTCATCATGTATTATCGAATTTGATATTAATGATGCTGTATGTTTGCTATTAGTCAAAATGTCGAAATGAAAAACAAAAAAATGGGGAGAGGAGATTTCGAAAAAACGACTTTCCGACAAATCTGGATGCATCATTGTAACGTACATTAACAACAACAAAAGTCTTGTTTGAAGTTTTTTTTCATACTTGTTACCGTTTCAGAAGTAGTAAACTCATTTTTTTTTGGGACACGCATAACAAAATTCTCTCTTATTCGGCTTTCCATTATAACATATGCAAAACCGATCAAAATCGAAGTGTATACACCTGTGTAGGTCTGCTTGTAAGAAAGTGACGGAAAACCTAGCTGGTAATTAAATATAGCCAATTATCAGTTTAATAGAAATCGCATACATCAAGTTGATACTTCTGTTTACATGGGCACTAGTTATGTTTATTATTTATTTTGTCAATATGGATATCCACGATAGTGAACACAAACTTGATAAAAGAACTATCCTGATAGGATACTGACATTACAAAATGTCTGATATCATTACTGTGTTAATTCGAAAACTACAGCACATCAACAATATCTCGTTATCCATATTTTTTATCTACCTTTTTCTCAAGACCTAATGTTCTATTGGAAACGAAGAATCTCGGTCTTGCAGATGAATCAACAGAATGTGAAAGACAGTTGATTGCCGTCTGTAGCTTTGAACGAGCCCCTTTCTCTTTTGGACAAATTATCGTTCTAAGAAATAAGTTCAGTGACTTTGGGTGTCCCTTTCAACTTTATTGAAAACGTGCCGGAAGGGAAATACGTCTCCACTTCATAAACTTGTGATTTAATATCCTCCAGGATTACAGCAGCAATTTGATCGATTCGGATGCTTTCCTTTTGTTGATCTTTGTTTCTGGCCTCATACTGCAGATAAGATCGAATAGCCTGTGTTTCGAAAGCATAAAATTTGTTGCTTTTACAGATTTATTTTCCAACTAATAACAAAACTTTCACAACAGCCGTTCTTGTATCGTGTCAATCTTTAGGAAGTATCCATTATAATTCATCAGAATGTCTTAAGAGTGCGAACTGTCATTCGTCTTCATTTGTTTCCAAATGCTCACAAATGAAATTCACCGAGGCTGATATCTCATCTTTTGGTCGTCCAAAGGTGCTGTGAATTCCAGCAGCAGATTAAAAAAAAACTTTTTCGCACAAAGACCATCTTCAGTGTGCCCTTCTCGAAATTTTACTTGAGTTCCCCAGTCATTATCCTATTTCTGTCGCGTATCGATTTTGAAAATGTTCTTATAAGGTCACGAACAACATTTAAGAAAAATCGGTTTCATAACCTCGTTGTTCGTGTAATCCTGCGTTGCGTCTTCTCCACAAAATGAACAGTTTCTTCATAGGTAAAACTTTTGAAGAGACGGTCAATAAATGTGGGAGCAGCAGCCGTACAGTTCAGTAAAACAACAGGTTTAACATCCTTTCTCATCTTAATCCTCCCAATAAACATTTGTATGTCACTTCCCTTCACTGTGTCAGATCTGCCCCGTCCATAACACTTCCACCACATATAAAACATTCAGGTGTCGCATTGATTTCTACTGACGAACGGAATTAAACAATGGTCAGGTGACGACTAACGCATCCACCACTGCCAGATTTAGCAGTGATCAATAAAAGACCCGGCATAGAGAACATGTTTGCGACAGCGAAGCAACAAAATCCAGAGAATGATTGTATTCATAAATAAATGAAACAACAAGAGTGAATAAAACTCATAAATGGCGATACTTACCAGCCATCTAGACCCTTTCTTAGACTTTTTAAAAACACATTTTAATGCTCTACCTTATCTCTCCCATAAATTTTTTTGTCAAATTGGCCTATTCTCTGATATTGCACTTTTTAAATTGACGAAACACATGTTTATCGAAAGGTAAACTAGCGTTTTATGATGTAACGTGGGGGGCGTGGAAGTAATAGTGTTTGTTCACATACAAACGTGTTGTTTATTTGTTGTAATAAGGGTGAAATTAAATTAATCCTGTTCTAACACGATTATTCAGTTGATTGCTAAGGTCGTCAGAGATCTCAGACAGAACATCAACGGCACGACGGCTTCCGACTTCTAGCGACGAGTACCCCAATTGACAAGGGCGAAATTGCGAAGAAAACTTTTGCAAGCTATAGTTGAAAACAGAAGGCCTGTGTGTCGGAAAAGTCGGGCATATTTGGTGCAGTACTCGGCTGTTACCAAACTTAGCGAACTAATCTTGTTACGAAATGCTTAATTTAATTTCGTATTCGTTACTATTAATAAGCACCAAAGTTGAACATAAAGGTCTCTATTCTGCATTTTGATGAAACCTTATAATTTTCGTCTGTCATTTCTGCCATTGCCCTGAGCGGGATGGCTCACGTTCCTGAGATCTGGGTTCAACCCCAGAACCAGCGATCGAAATTTGGATTTCCCATGGCTTTCCAGTTCACTCTAAGCGGATGCCGGGTTGATTCCTTGGAAAGACCACGCCGCTTCTTCCCCTCATGTAAAAAGAAATCTGAGCGAACCTCCGTCTCCAATAGTCGTAGACGAGAAATACACAAAATTTACGTCCTTACTTCTACCATAGTAGACGATCGATGGACCTACGAAGTGGAAACCGTGTGTGCGTGGACAACATTAAGCAAGATGAAACTCTTTTCGATGTACTCCTCTCCTCGTGGCGGTAATTGTGCTGCTTCCTGCACTCTCTTACTCGTTGCTGCAAACTATGCCTGTTGTAAAGACGTGGACTGTCGACGTGTATATTCAAATGTTGACTGCCATTTCTAAACATTGTTTACTACCATACAAAACTATATCTCTTTGGAGATACCATTGAGAGAGGAATTTTGCTGACACATTTTTGCTGCATAATGAATGTTACAAGGTAAATGACCCACAGTAACTCAAATTTTGTATATAAATATACACTACACACATGGTGTATGGGGTATAAATGCAGATGCCTTTGTATGTGGTACCATAATATGTACGCATATCTCTGCGTCGAATAGTTTTCCCACAAACTTATCGACCTTATATTTTCTTCACGATCGTAATGCGCTACTAAATGGACTGTGGCTGCCAGTATAGACTAATCGTTTTATGTCCACACTTTAGCACCTAACGTGTTGCCCAGGGGAAAATAAGCATTAATGGCTTGCTCTTGCCGCATATACTTAAGTCCTAACCAACTTAAAATCATACAACTGATAACGGGTATAATTACTATTCTGCAAATGACGTAAATACTGTGTTCAAAGTACTTACGGGCATTCAGCCAGGTTGAATTTTCGACAACTGCCGATATTTCGGCGGATGCACACTCCGCCATTTTCAAGGCAGTTAAGCCTTGGCTGAATGCCCGTAAGTACTTTGAACATAGTTTACGCCAGGAGAAGCTCAGGACGTAAATACTGATGTAATGTTGTTCAGTACACCGTTTTTAGTCACCAACAGAAATACCTGCACTTCACACTGTTACACCCTGTAGGAATATTAGCGGAGCATCTCAGTTTTCCCTGGCTTTTTATTTAGTCCAGTCTTATATTAGTCCAACTTCTCCTCTCTCTGTCCATCCCGTCCTCTCACCCACTCTCTGTCCAGCTGCTCCTTCTCCCTCTCTCTGTTCATCTCCTCTTGCCCCTCTCTCTTTGTCCATCTCTTCCTTCTACCTCTCTCTATCCACATCCTCCTCTCCACTATCTCTACCCATTCCGTTTCTCTTTATCCACTTCTCCTCCCTCCTCTCTCTGTTCGTTCCCTGTGTCCCTGTCCATCCCCCCCCCGTCCCCTGTACCTGTTCATCACCCCACATCCCCTCCCTCCCCCCCTCTCTCTCCCTCCCTCCCTCCCTCCCTCTCCCCCCCTCAACTCCGCCCCTGCCCATCTCTTCCTTTATTTTTGCTCTCTTCATCTCCTGCTCTCCTCTCTCTCTCTGTCCATTTCCCCCTCACCAATCTCTTCCCTCCTCCTCCTCCTCCTCCTATCTGAGCCTATTTCATCCTTTGCCCTCGCTGTCTGTCAGTCTCCAAGTCTTCCCTTCCCTCTCCCCGTTAGCATACATTCCCCAGTAGGGGTTGGTGGTTCCTATCCCGACAGTATTTCTTTCCAAACTGTAACCAATTTGTGTACCAAATTTGATTGAAATTGTTCCAGGGGCTTAGGCTGGGCTTTTTACCTTGCCTTTGCGATCATACGCAAATTCGAATATATTCCCCACATATTTAACACAATTCACTCGTATTTGTACACATATTTCCCCTGTATGTCTAGGGAATTTCGCTCCACTGTTTCATTTTCAGACAGCTTAATGTTTATTATGTCACATCTCCTAAACTGTGTGTCGTAAAATGATAATTTTTGTAGGCACATTCAGCGGTAAATATGGATGCTGTCTGTAAAAGGTGTTGCAAATAAAGTTTGTAGTAATGAAGTAATAAATTTAAACTTCTAGCATGACGCGGTAATTTTCCACGCATTGAGCATTTATGACGTCGTATCTCGTGAATTAAGCGTTGCAATTTTTCTGGCTCACTCAGTGGTGTGTGTGAATACTACCTGCAAAATGTGTCACGAATACAGTTAATAGTAAAACATTAATAAATTAAAACTTCATGCTTAATGTGGCTTTTTTCTGCGGGAGCAGCTTAAATTCAGTAAGCGAATTTTTTTCTCATGATTTTGCAGGAGTCGGCAGCGAGAAAGTGTTTAGTTAAGATTTGAAATGTCGTGTGCATATCTGTAAGTGCTCTCATTCGTACTTGATAACTGAAATATGGGTATTCTCCTTGTGGGCTACCCTGCTTCTTTTACCCCTATCCCCACCTCTTTGATAGGTGGGTGGTTCTTACCCTCACTGTGCTTCTTCCCAGACAATAGATGGTATGTGCACCAAGTTTGGTATATATATATGTGTGTGTGTGTGTGTGTCTTATATCACACACAGGTCGAAAGATTAACGTCATAAACACTGAGATGTATGAAAACCTGCCGCATTGTGCATGATGATTAAATTTATTACTTCTATCCTACTAGGACTGTTCGCAATATATTTCGGAGAGAGTATCCACATATGCTGCTGAATGTACCTACTCAAATATATCGTCCTACGATACGTAGTTCAGGAGATATAACGTCATAATTAGAGATGCGTGAAAAAGTGCCCCATCATGCATGAAGTTTTAATACATTTATGCTTTACTGCTGAGACCTCCTACAGTCCAGTCAACTTCAAGAAACCGCTAACACCATATATACCAGGTGGTTATAAAGTCATTATAAATTTGAAAACTTAATAAACCACGGAATAATGTAGATATAGAGGTAAAAATTGACACACATACTTCGAATGACATGGGGTTTTATTAGAAAAAAAAACACCCCATGTAGCTAGACGCGTGAAAGATCACTTGCGCGCGTCGTTTGGTGATGATCGTGTGCTCAGCCGCCATTTTTATCATGTTTGGCCTCGCAGGTCTCCAGACTTCAGTCCGTGCGATTATTGGCTTTGGGGTTACCTGAAAATTACAAGTGTGTCGTGATCGACCGACATCTCTAGGAATGGGTTACCTGAAAATTACAAGTGTGTCGTGATCGACCGACATCTCTAGGAATGCTGAAAGATAGTGCTGTTCACAACATTATTCCTCGACTACAGCTATTGTTGAGAAATGATGGTGGACATATTGAGCATTTGCTGTAGAAAACATCATCTTTGCTTTGTCTTTCTTTGTTATGCTAATTATTGCTATTCTGATCAGATGAAGCGCCATATGTCGGACATTTTTTGAACGTATATATATATATATATATATATATATATATATATATATATATATATATATATATATATATATATATATATATATATATATGGGGGGGGGGGGGAGAGGGAGGCATTTTGTGTTCTATTACAAGTCCAGTGTAACATGATGACCATTTGTTGAAACCTCCCCTCCAAAATCAAATTCTGGTTACACCTATGCAGTCCATCATCTGGTGGAATGATTTGTATTAATATGACGTGTGTGGTGTGTTACGACTTTGGGGTAACTTGCGCCACTGACTGGTAGAGAAACAAAACACTATTTCAGAACATGTCTCTGTGGAGGTTCAAATGGCTCTGAGCACTATGGGACTTAACATCTGAGGTCATCAGTCCCCTAGAACTTAGAACTACTTAAACCTAACTAACCTAAGGACGTCACACACATCCATGCCCGAGGCAGGATTCGAACCTGAGACCGTAGCAGTCGCGCGGTTCCGGACTGCGCACCTAGAACCGCGAGACCACCGCGGCCGGCTGCCACTTTTCACTGAAACGCTATGTGCATGAGAGATACGACGCAGTTCAGAAGTTTCTGTCGGTGCAAACTATTTTTATATGCCCCCGTTCGTGTTGTTATTGACTTAGCGGAAGCGTTACTTTTTTAGCCGCTTGTAAGGAGAAACATCACTCTGTTAAAGAAACATGCACGCTGTAGTGAAATAAATGAGAGATTGTATTTTATTCTCAATCGCCAATGCGAGCGGGAGTTCTATGTGAACGTGGACACCTGCCGGTAAATCACATTCCGGAGGTCCCTGATGCTGCGGAAGTGATCTTTCTCTAGGTCTTCGCATTTGTGGTAATGCCTGTAACTACTCATGTGGGCTACTACGAACAAAACTCGCAAGGCTCCACACAGCATAGTACAGAACTACAGCTATACCAGGTGCTGTAAAACCCCTGCTGTGCGAGAATGTGGCCATACGCCACTTCACAGCTGTTCGGAGTAATTGTGGAATGCGCTCCACAGGCGCGCGTCTTAATGTACCTTTTGTTCTCATACCCGCTTGTGGGGAATACTGTAAAATGATTCTTACATACTTGCTGATAAATGACAACGTAAATTTAATGCCTGACTGTACTTATCTTCCTTACTTCAAACTTAGTCCGTTTTTGTGTACTGGAAAAAAGAACCAAACTTTTATGTGAAAGGTAAGAGTTATGTAGTACCCCTTACCTCTTTATAGTTGTCATTGTTCAGGTACGGTATATGTATTCAAGTCCACCCTTGGGTATGAGTGTGTGCGTTGTTGTTGGCGTAAGTTAGTTTAAGTAGTGTGGAAGTCTAGGGACCGATGACCTCAGCAGTTTGGTCCCTTAAGAATTCACACACTTATGAATATTTTTTTGTACGTAATACACACTAAAATACTCGTTGGAGAGTTGTATATTCTGTAATAAGCCTTTTCTGAATTTAGCTTGCAATTATAGCTATTCGTAACGAAAAGTACAGTAAATATGGGGCAAGTGTAGACCGGAGTGTGCGCTACAGACCAATATGCAACAAAAACATTTACTTAACATTCACATTCATTGATTTGGCCAACTCAAAACCAAACTATCGCTTCCGAATCTAACGTAAAATCCCTAAGAATAATCGTTTGTTGCGAATTAAAGTGGAATTATGTCATAGTTATAGGAAAAGCGGCTGCCATTTTGAGACGTGTGGAAGAATCTTAAGGAAATTTGATTCGTCTACGTAAGAACTGAGTTCAAAAAACTTGTAAGACCGCTTCTGGAGTATTGGTAATCAGTTTGAGACCTTTATCACGTTGAGTTAGTAGAAGAAGCAGAGAAGAGGCAACGAAGTGTGGCACGTGATCGTTAGGTCTGAGCGAGATCATTATAGAGATGCTCAACAACCTCCAGTGGCAGACGCTAGGAAATGTTTTTTGTCGAAATTCTGGCAGCGCACGTTCGAAGAAGAGTCGAGCAACATAACTTTCCCCCCCCCCCCCCCTCACGTACGTCTCGTGAAATGTCCACAAGGAAAAAGTCAGAGAAATTAGAGATCATTTGGAGGCTTACGGGGTGTCTTTCTTTTCTTCATTGAATGAGCAGGAAGTGTTACGTTCATTTATCTTTTGTCAGCAATGATGCTTCTTGAATATAATTAGCAAAGGTGGAAAAGCTTCCATAATTACTATGGGAAACATAACGCAGTTGACAGCAAGATGGGTATATTGTTAACCCAATAATACCGGAGAAAATAAAAATTTGAAAACCAGCAATATTGCGCTCTGCTTACTTCATCTGTACCTGGCAGACAAGGTGGCTCAGTGGGGAAATCACAGACTACAAATTCTAAAATCCAGTGGTTAATCCACGGTCTTTCCAAGGATTTCTTCCATCACGTATGTACTCTTTTTACGTCTGGCGATGACTTATGTATGTGTAAAGTTCGAGCTGCACTTTGGTTCATAGTCCACGACAAAAAGTCGATCCCCATGTAATTGGCTGGGTAAGTCTTTTTAGAGGTTCGAGGAAGCAAGGTCATACTACCTCCAAGGGACAATGCCAAGTAAAGCACAGCGGTTTTGTAACCAACCTTCTGGTTGATTACAGTTTTACTTTACGTAGGAGCAACTGCGTGTTTGGGTGTAGGACTGTATATGATGCTGTGAGGGCGACAAGAGACATTTGGACTAACCGATGTGGTAGAATGCCGCCGAGGAAATCGTTTACCTAACGAACAGCGACTGAAAACAGATCCGAAGATTGGAGACAGGTCGTCTCCAAGACAGACGAGACTAGACGATTACTTTTTCGTCCTTCTGCTCTCAAGACCCCGCGTCACCAATTTGTAACCCTGAGTTTGACAACGGGAATGTTAAGAGATGACAGTCAACAACTATGGCGCACGTGAAATGCCGATATTTGCCGTTATGCACCTCATGGGGTAGGAATTTGACCCGTGGTAATTACGACCTGCTCTTGTTGCAGGCACCAGAATGGTGATATTGAGTGTAACACGCAGGAGGACCCATGGAGAAAGAGTGAACGTAAAGTGACGAGCCACCTACACGTCACTCACAGCTAGTCGTAGGAGTAAGCGCTTGGAGTGGGTCCGTAGAACAAAACATTAACACTGTGAGAATATCTTTCAGTTCAGCATGTGGAGCATCCACTTATCTCCAATATAAGTGTTTGGGATGTTATCAGAGTGCGTGTTGCTACTCACAGTTCCCTTGCCTGGAACATTGCCGCATTGGAAACAGTTTTGGAAGAAAAACTATTTACTTACTTTGAAGCTCAAAGACACTGTAATTGACAGCATCATTGACTCTGTTGTTTTGCTGCTCGCATTACTCAGAGGTCGTACTGACGTTTGTGCTGTAATAAATTGGCAGTTCCAAGATTTTGTGCTTGTGTTAAGTTCGAACATAAGTCAGTGTTTACTATGTTATCGTGTTTAATAATTCCAATCCCAAAGAAAGCAGGTGTTGACAGATGTGAAAATTACCGAACTATCAGTTTAATAAGCCACAGCTACAAAATACTAACACGAATTCTTTACAGACGAATGGAAAAACTAGTAGAAGCCGACCTCGGGGAAGATCAGTTTGGATTCCGTAGAAACACTGTAACACGTGAGACAATACTGATCTTACGGCTTATCTTAGAAGAAAGAATAAGAAAAGGCAAACCTACGTTTCTAGCATTTGTAGACTTAGAGAAAGCTTTTGACAATGTTGACTGGAATACTCTCTTTCAAATTCTAAAGGTGGCAGGGGTAAAATACAGGGAGCGAAAGGCTATTTACAATTTGTACAGAAACCAGATGGCAGTTATAAGAGGCGAGGGGCATTAAAGGGAAGCAGTGGTTGGGAAGGGAGTGAGACAGGGTTGTAGCCAATCCCCGATGTTATTCAATCTGTATATTGAGCAAGCAGTAAAGGAAACAAAAGAAAAAATAGGAGTACGTATTAAAATCCATGGAGAAGAAATAAAAACTTTGAGGTTCGCCGATGACATTGTAATTCTGTCAGAGACAGCAAAGGACTTGGAAGAGCAGTTGAATGGAATGGACAGTGTCTTGAAAGGAGGATATAAGATGAACATCAACAAAAGCAAAACGAGGATAATTGAATGTAGTCAAATTAAATCGGGTGATGCTGAGGGAATTAGATTAGGAAATCAGACACTTAAAGTAGTAAAGGACTTTTGCTATTTGGGGAGCAAAATAACTGATGATGGTCGAAGTAGAGAGGATATAAAATGTAGACTGGCAATGGCAAGGAAAGCGTTTGTGAAAAAGAGAAATTTGTTAACATCGAGTATAGATTTAAGTGTCAGGAAGTCATTTGTGAAAGTATTTGTATGGAGTGTAGCCATGTATGGAAGTGAAACATGGACGATAAATAGTTTGGACAAGAAGAAAACAGAAGCTTTCGAAATGTGGTGCTACAGAAGAATGCTGAAGATTAGATGGGTAGATCACATAACTAATGAGGAAGTATTGAATAGGATTGGGGAGAAGAGAAGTTTGTGGCACAACTTGACCAGAAGAAGGAATCGGTTGGTAGGACATGTTCTGAGGCATCAAGGGATCACCAATTTAGCATTGGAGGGTAGTGTGGAGGGTAAAAATCGTAGAGGGAGACCAAGAGATGAATACACTAAGCAGATTCAGAAGGATGTAGGCTGCAGTAGGTACTGGGAGATGAAGAAGCTTGCACAGGATAGAGTAGCATGGAGAGCTGCATCAAACCAGTCTCAGGACTGAATATCACAACAACAACAACATATCCTTATATTCGAAACATATTTTATCGGTGTGTGAATGTAGGCTTTCCCGGAGTATCCTGCTGATGAAGTCTTCTCGGCCTTCCATCCGGGTAGGTGCGTCGAAAATCCGCGACGTTTCGATAAGTGTCATTGTCATCATCTTCACCAGAAAGTGATGAGAATGACACTCATCGAAACGTCGCAAATTTTCGACGCTGCTACCCGGATGGAAGCCCAAGAAGATTTCATCAGCATATTTTATTGAGTTAACATTCTTTCTTTGGTGTATTGGCTTTTGCTGTCCAGATGTGGTAGCTTAAATTTTGTTGCAGTATTTCTTCAGGTTTATCGTGCTGGGACGCTTCGAATGCTCCTGTAGTCCCGAATCGATAGCTGGGACAAATTATTTCCTTCTGTGAATATTATACAATTGGATTTATCGATAGTAGTTGTCATCGCTAGTCCTTATGTTATCACGGGCGGTACTGAAACGTCTAATTGCATTTTTGTCTTGAGAGGAGAAACCATTCCCTGCGATCCACAAATATAGAAAAATTTCGGCCTACTAGTTGAGCAGAAGGGGAAGAGGAGGGGGAGGGAAGCACTCGAAACTAATTCGTGTGAAAGAGTTAAGGTCACTACGCAGAATCACCGTAACCTACCTGGTGGAACCATTATATCCTCCGAAAATGCGGAATTTTTTTATGTATTTCGGGCCTCCAACATAAAGTTTCCAAGGAATCTGATAATCAGTGATTTAGATTCTTTGCAGATATGTTTTAGTAGCTAATCCCATGATAACTGTGATATTGGTGGTTATTGATGTAGGGTCACAGTCAAGATGACGGTCGAATTCCAAGTACGTGAATTCGTATCGCACATTTTGAACGCTACTTAGAAAAGGAAAAACGTGATCAGCGTACGTGCTTACGAACTTTTAACAGTCATGTTTGATCCTCGGCGAAGATAGTATGTTTCTTCTGTTTTTCTCCTCACTATTCAAAATGGTTCAAATGGCTCTGAGCACTATGGGACTTAACATCTTAGGTCATCAGTCCCCTAGAACTTAGAACTACTTAAACCTAACTAACCTAAGGACATCACACAACACCCAGCCATCACGAGACAGAGAAAATCCCTGACCCCGCCGGGAATCGAACCCGGGCGTGGGAAGCGAGAACGCTACCGCACGACCACGAGATAGGGCTCCTCACTATTATTTTTAGAGGAAGTGAATATGTAAAGGCGTGCAGAATTGTAAGCAATTGTTGCTGGAATATATATTTTTTGCTGTATGTTCTAATTTCACGTATTTTTTTCCTGTTGTGCTCAGCCTTCACATTCTGTTGGGTGGTATTTATCATAGAAGCAAGGAAAGCAGAAAAATCCTGTGCATTAAGCACAAAGAGTGGATACAATTTTACTGCACGCAGTTATTTCCAATCGAATGTCCGTTGAGAAGCAAACTTGGTTTACACTGATAACGGCACTTCCCTTGGCGATTAATTGCGCGACGCGTACCATGTGTACGATAACATCATGTTAAGTATTGGGCCTAAGAACTGATTACTGCCAACTTTCCGACCTGTATGTAAAAAATATTGCAAGAACTGTGAAATGAATCCATGCACCTGAAGTTAACTCGAACTAGACCGACGGCCTTGTACCGCTTGGCCACGCCCCACTCAACGACTTTCGTACTCGAGTACATCTATAATGGACCGAAATTACCAGTTCTTCGATTTCTCATAAGCTATTAAATTTTGGGCTTGATGAATATAGATACATAAATTTTCCTGAAGTTGTAACGATTCCATTTAGTTTGAAGTGGTTTTTCCACTTAACTCGAGATGGGTTCTGCATCATGACCTTTGATCTTCATTTTTCCAGATTCGGAAGCTTACCCTTTCACAGGAGCTACTTGCGAGTGCCTTCCTGATAGTATGCCGATCCTCGTAGAAATCTGTAGGTCGCAGGGTATGACTTCTTATTATTCCGGCTACAGTTCTTTACCATTTAATAGAACTATGAAAAATAATCTCTGTGTAATGTAGCTCTTTACACAATTTCACTGTTCATGAAAATCACACAGATACATCACACTGCTGCAAAATATGACCTTACCGTTGTAAGTCAGTCTCGTCTAACGGTTGTTGCTAGGCAACGCTATTAAGATACATCTAGTGACGGTCTTCAGTTCGCTAATGAAACAATAACAAAACGTACCCAAGAAGTCTCGTATATGTACGACGGCAAGAACATCCAGCCCCACCGTCTGGTGCAGTTGATGATGATAATGTTTCGGCATAACTCTGGAGCAAATAAAAAAAAAAATACTGCGGGAAGTAGATGTAACCAAAGTAAAACACGTGAATGACTTTACCCGTTAAGCGGCCTGGCTGGATAATTTCTGGGGCGCAGTGGCTGAGGTCCTTCGCAGCTGTCGTACCAGTTCTCCTCAGTTGTGCAGTTCAGAGGCGTGCAACCTGACATGGCATATGAGCTACAGCAAGCTGCTGTCGTTCTTTGTGTATACAAAACAAGTTAGGCAAGAAAAGAAAGGCTCGATTATGTGCGTGTTTCGAGAAAGGTCTGTTGCATTTCAGGGCAGGTAATAGAATTCCAGCTGTGGTATGTAGATATTCTGTTGTAATTAGCACTGTTCGTTGCCTACCTTACTCGTTTTTCCAACCCTGCAAAAGTTCTATCGTCAACTAATTTGTTGCCTGATAATTCCTACTCAGAGTAATTTTTTAACTCTTATGGAAAGTTGCTCCTACTATTTTCAATTAACGTCGATCAGTTGTTATTTACATATGGAAAGTAACTTAAAATCAGACGAATCGACTGAAAGCCAGAAAATGCTACCAATCGCAAAAAGGTAAATAAGAAAAACGAGCATTTGCTCCGAGTCCAAAACGTACAGAACCCTATCTTTTCCTCAAAAAATAATTTTACACCACTCTCAGAATTCATCAAAGCCAACCTTGCATGTGCTTTCTTTCCAATGAACTGTTTACAAAATGTGAAAGTGTGTTACTTGTCAACACCAAGTATTAAGTGTTAAAGCTACTTTTGAACTAAATTTTGAAATTGGGGTGGACAGAGTTTTTGCTGATCTACCTCAGCAAGTGAGAGATCAGGGTGTCAGAGTGCCTTACAGGGAACCTGGTTTCCAGCCTCGGATTTCTCCGTGATAGTAGGACTGTAGCGGGGACCACTCGGTCTCGTGAGAACATTTGGTGATTCACCTCTAGGAGACTTGGCGGCTCCACTAGAAAGCCAGTGTTCCCGGTGTGCTACTCCAGTAGTGCTGTCCGATGTCGCCTTCAGCAGAGGATGAAATGGACATCAGTCAACGACCAAATAGCCTGTATGACATAAGCGCTACTGAGCTTAGTTTCAATGCTGTCAGCACACGTTAAAGCGGCGGAAACTCGAAAATATGTGGCGTTGTTTAAGTTACCACCTGGCCCATGAATTATTGTTGACTTCAAACGCAGAGCGAAATTCAACAC
This sequence comes from Schistocerca gregaria, assembly GCF_023897955.1. NCBI lineage: Eukaryota > Metazoa > Arthropoda > Insecta > Orthoptera > Acrididae > Schistocerca > Schistocerca gregaria. The sequence goes on along the minus strand of NC_064931.1, from coordinate 199,217,502 downwards.
GAAGTGCTTTTAATATACTGCCGGAAAAAATTAGAGGTTTTAGAGGTTTCCAATTCATTCAAGATTTATTGTTGCAACGGTTCATATGGAGTCTATGAAATGATTACCTTTACAGATTAGTAGCACAAGCGGTTCTGAGATACCAGATACTGACCGATGCAGAAACACCCATATTAGTATTTGGTGTAACCTCCACGGGCGGCAATGCAGTCGCTGACTCTGGTAAGGAGTCGATGGTACAGATGGCGAACACTGTTCTGGGAAATGTTATACCACGCCTACTCGACCTGTTCGTGTAGGTCGGTAACAGTTGTAGGTTGACGAGTCGCACGAGTCACTTCTCATCCTCACACTTGCTCGACTGAACACAAGTCCGGAGATCGTGCTGTCCACGGAAGTTGCTGCACGTCTTGCCGAATACGTTGAGTTTCACGGGCAGTGTGTGAGCGAGCATTATCCTGTCGGAAAATATATCAGCTTCCTGTTGCAAGAACGGCAAAAGAATGGGTCTAAAAAAATTCTGTACGTGCCTAGCGCTGGTTAGCGTCCCCTCCAGAAACACCAAAGGTGAACGAGAGTTGTAGCTTATCGGACCAAAGACCATGAGACCTGGGTTGGAGCCAGCATGTGTTGCAAGAATGCACTATACAAGGCAGCGTTTACCAGGCCTATGTCATACGCGCAAACGACCATCACTTGCGTGCAGGCAAAATCTCCCGTCATCGCTGAAGACTACGGCGCTCCATTCCATCTTCCAACTGATCCTCGACGACCCCAGTCGAGCCGTGCACGTCGATACTGTGGCTTGAGTGAACTGTGAGCTAGAGGTGTACATGCCCGTAGTTGTATTGCTAATAACCGATTCGCAACATTTCTTGTTGACACTTCTGCGCTCTTAACTTCCCTTGTCTGTGCCGTGGTAGCTGTACGATCTGCCACTGCTGCCCATACAATACGACGATCCTAGCGGGCGTCTGTGCTTCGTGGACGTCCAGAACTGGGGGCCGAACCGCACAATAACCCTGGGTTCGGTGTGGGGTAAGTGGACTGCCGTAGCCTGTTGTGGGGTTGAGTACCAACGGGGGCTATTGGCGGGGTGGGGGGGGGGGGGGACGAAACCTTTCCGTCGTTTCTAGGTCCCCAGTTCAGTACAATACAACTTAAAGGACATCAACGACTGCAACTTATTGATATGTCACTTAGAAATTGCAACAGGTCTGCTAAAGAGACTACGTGCACTAGGTTTTTCCGACCACTTCTTGCTGTGCGCTGTGGGATCCGCATCAGTTAGGAGTGACGGAGGGCATCGAAAAAGTTCAAAAAAGGAAATTTACGTTGTATTACTGCGAAACAGGGGAGAGAGTGCCACGGATATGATACCTATATTAGGGTGGCAATCATTAGAACAAAGTCATTTTTTGTTGCGGTAGGATCTGCTCATGAGATTTCAATCAGCAACTTTCTCCTCAGAGTGTGAAAATATTTTGTTGGCGCTCACGTATATAGGGAGGAATGATATCGTAATAAAATAAGAGACATCAGAGCTCTCGCGAGAAGATTTCAGTGTTAGTTATTTTCAGCGCGCTGTTAGAGAACGGTAATGAAATAGCTTTAAGGTGGTTTGATGAACCTTCTTCCAGGCACTTTATTGTGAATTGCAATTAATCTTGTAGATGTAGATGAATTACAGGCTGTAGTGACAGACAGATCTGTGGCGTAAGCCGAGGCCTAGGTTAGGTCCTAAGCCGGGCGGGGTTAGCCGAGCGGTCTTGGGCGCTGCAGTCATGGACTGTGCGGCTGGTACCGACGGAGATTCGAGTCCTTCCACGGGCATGGGTGTGTGTGTTTGTCCTTAGGATAATTTAGATTAAATAGTGTGTAAGCTTAGGGACTGATGACCTTAGCAGTTAAGTCCCATAAGATTTCACCCACATTTGAACATTTCTTTAGATCCTAAGGTGACGGTTTCGTTGTGAGCTGGCGAAACGAATGAATTTTACCACGAAATTTTATTTGTAGTGTCATATTAATATGTAGCATAGTACAAGATTTAGGATAGGACTGAGAGATGGCAGTTTGATTATGAGTTGGCCAACGGATGTGAAGTCATAATAATTCTGCATATTAGTGATTATGTCCGCCATTTTTATTACGTCATGAGTCAAAGAAGACGAATGACACCGGAAGTTTCAAAAGAAAGAAGGAAGATTAGGGTTTCACGTCCCGTCGACGCCTCAGTTGTTAGAGACTGAGCACAAACTCTGATAACGGAAGGAAATCGGCCGTGCCTTTCAAACGACAGTCCCCACATTCGTCTTAAATCTGGCGAGTAGTCCTCCCGAATAAGCCGGCCACTGTGGCCGAGCGGTTCTAGGCGCTTCAGTCGGGAACCGCGCTGTTGTTACGGTCGCAGGTTAGAATCCTGCCTCGGGCATGGATGTGTATGATGTCCTTAGGTTAGTTAGGTTTACGTAGTTTTAAGTCTAGGGGATTGATGACCTCAGATGTAAAGTCCCATAGTGCTTAGAGCCATTTGAACCATTTTGAACCTCCCGAATACGAGTCCTTTTTCGTACCACGGCGCCACCTCGCTCGCTCGGCAGTTTCAGTATTTACGGAGAGACGTTTCTAGACGTAATCTCAGTGAGACAGATCTGTGATACCAAAAAGAACGAAAAATTTGCTGATGGGTTATCATTACTAAGCATAACATTATAGGTTCTTAACCCAGCAGTAACCACCAAAGAAACTTTTTTCAATAAAAGTTGCTTTTAAAAACGTATAGTAAAAAGATTACATTAATCAAGTGTACCCGCCTGTATAGCCGCGCGTGTTACCACACCGCTTCCGGGATGCTGGCAAGCACGCCGACCCGGCGAATTAACGACGATCGGCCAGCCTGGAAGTGGTTTTAGGCGGTTTTCCGCATCCCGCGATTCGCAAACATTTAGAAAACGTTGTTATACGTTCACATGAATACCACAACACCCAGACAGTTGGAGTACACAAATTCCATCCCGAGGGGTAAAGGGCGGCGGTAGGAAGGACATCCGGCCACCCTCTTAACATTAACAACATGCCAAATCCGATGATAACAATGCTGACTCCGTGTAGGGCCGGCATAAGGGCGAAGAGAATTACATGAATCAAGCGTGGCTTATTGGTAAAGTGGCAGGCCACAGACACGAAGCTCTTGGGTTCAATGCCCGATCAGTCCTACGATTCCCATGTGTCACAACCAGTTCTTTCGACTGTGGCTATATTAGTTAACGTGAAAAATACCAAGGTGCATCGTGGTTCGCAATTCACGCTACTCTGTAGATCCTCTCATAACTGGCAGAGCAAGTCGGCTCTAAGATCGGAGGAAGGCAACGACGTAACTCGTGCAATAGGACTATATCTTGTAAAGAACTATAGTGTTCAACCCAACCTTGAGGTTAATGGCAGTTGTACGTTTCAGTTTCTGGAAAAAACTTTATAAGTGAAAAGTTGGTTGACTGATTTCGGGAGCTTTTATATGTGAATGATGACACAGTAAGTAACAAGTAGCGACGTGGTTTTAGAGGCAGCGCGGCTGAAAGTGCGGCAGTGTCTGCTGGCAGCTTTCTCTGGCGCCCGCTGCCGGTTGGGCTGACTCACTGCGCGACCTCTGATCCCTTCCCCTCTGACCTACACGCTCAGCTGGACCAGGAACCATTCTGATCGATAATCACATTCAAGCGTTCTGAACTCATTCCAACCAATTGCCCAGTGTCACTTAGCGTTTGAACTTTTGCTGTAGTCGGCTGAATAAAAAATTGGTTCCGATTCCTTCGCCAGTCAATCTCATCAGTATGGTATTGCATTAAGTAGGTTGTCATGTTCATCCAGACGTGGTAGTGTTGATCTTTTACTTTGCTCTGCAGGTAAGATAAGACCACAATGATGGGAGAGAGAAAATTTGTACGCTGCACTTCAGAACGTTAGGGATCAGATTAGATTTGCTGAGGAAGCACAATACATGGGACCAGATTTGGTTACATAGAGTTTGCAGTCTAATCCATGCTTTGTTTTAACATTGACAGTGAGACTGACTGCCGATATGTTCGTTAATGTACGTAAGTGGGGAGCACGGCTTAGCATAAAACTGGAAATTGAAAAATTTAACCGGCGAAGAAAATATTACAGCGTTTTGTGCTTCATAACAGGACTGGGAGAAAGATTTACCAAGAATGTGAAAGAAGAGCGTGTATTAAAATACGTCGATCAGCACCGAAACCAATCGTACTAACAAGGGAAGCATACACAGAAGTGGACACCGATTTTGCTCATCTTTTGGTTCAAATGGCTCTGAGCACTACGGGACTTAACACCTGAGGTCATTAGTCCCCTAGAATTGAGAACTACTTAAACCTAACTAACCTAAGGACATCACACACATCCATGCCCGAGGTAGGATTCGAACCTGCGACCGTAGCAGCTGCGCGGTTCCAGACTGAACCGCTCGGTCACTGCGGCCGGGCGCTCATCCTTTGCTCGATTGTTGTAGGATACACTTAGTTGTAACGAATGCTGCTCTAGTGCGATGCGCTCATCAAGTGCTTCCGAGGGGTCGGAGTTCAGTTTTATGGGTATTTTGGACACCAAACGAGAGCCGCTGCCGTCAAGTAGAAGCGTCAGCGCATTCTGCTAAGGCTCCACGCCACAAGTCTTTACAGTTGTATGCTAACACGTGCACTCACTGCGCTACATTAGCCAACGTACCTGCAGGCAGTCTCGTGGCAGTGTTAACATTAAAGATGGATAAGATTTTAAAATCTTTGTAGCCAAATATGGCCACTCATATCATACTTCCCGATTACCACTGATCTGGTTACTGTGATCGTGAAGTTCAGCATATACACTGACGGAAAAAATCTCATATTCAAAAAGTAATGTAGGCAATGAAATTTCAGGATTACGTTTGTCTAGGTAACATATTTAAGTGATTAACATTGTAAGATCACAGGTTAATGGAAGCACGAAATAAGCCATTGCAAATGTGAAAATGTTGGTACATTAATAGCCGGTATCCGCCCCTGGCAGCTGAGTGGTCAGCGCGATGGGATGTCATACATAACGTCCCGGGTTCGATTCCCGACTGGGTCGGAGATTTCGTCCCCTTCGACACGCAAGTCGCCGAAGTGGCGTCAGCTCGAAAGACTTGCACCAGGCGAACGGTCTACCCGACGGGAGGCCCTAGCCACACGGCATTTCCATTTATAGTCGGTGCAACTGCCAGAATGTTGAATTTAAGCATGCAAACGAGCATGCGTTGTATTGTACAGATGCCGGATATCAGTTTGTGTGATGGAGCTCCGTGTCTGTTCACTTGGTCGGTCAATACAGGGACGGTTGATGCCGTTTTTGGATGGCGCTGGAGTTGTCCGACGAGTCCCCCATGTGCTCGATTGGTAACAGATATGGTTATCGAGCGCGCCAAGGCAACATGTCGACACGCTGTACATCATGTTGGATTAGAATAGCGCTATATGAGGGAGCGTTACCCCGTTGGAAAAAAATGGTTAAAATGGCTTTTAGCACTATGGGACTTAACTTCTGAGGTCATCAGTCCCCTAGAACTTAGAACTACTTAAACTTAACTAACCTAAGGATATCACACACATCCATGCCTGAGGCAGGATTCGAACCTGCTACCGTCGCGGTCGCGCGGTTTCAGACTGTAGCGCCTAGAACCGCTCGGCCACACCGGCCGGCCCCGTTGGAAAACACCCCCTGGAATGCAGTTCATGAATGGCAGCACAACACGTCCGGTCACCAGACTGATGTGGGGATTTGCATTTAGGGTGAGTGGGGTAACCACGAGAGTGCTCCTGCTGTCATACGAAATCGCACCCCAGATCATAACCCCAGATTCAGGTTCAGTGTGTCTACCACGCAGGCAGGTGGGTTCCAGGCCCTCAAGTGGCCGCCTCCTCGTCAACAAACGGCCATCACTGGCACGAGGCAGAACCAGCTTTCATTAGGAAACACAACAGATCTCCACCCTGCCCTCCAAAGAACTCTCGGTTGACACCACTTACTTCGCAAATGGCGATGGTTTGGGGTCAGTGGAATGCGTGCTACTGGGCATCTGGCCCGGAGGCGTTCTTTAAATAACCTATTTATTACAGTTCTTTGTGACACTGTGGTGCCAACTGCTGGTGGAATTGCTGCTACAGATGCAGTGCTATACGGGAGAGCCATATGCCGATCACGATGGTTTTCCCTGTTGGTAAGGCCGCTTGACCCTCCGGAGCCCGGTCATTTTGGGACCGTAAGTTACATTCTCGTGATCACCGCTGCCAGCGATCATGTACACTGACAACGTCTGCCCCAAGTCTTTATGCAGTATCGCAGAAGGAACATCCGGCTTTAGTCCTACGAACGACCTCGTTGAAACTGAGTCAACTGTTGTTAATGGCGTCTTTCTCGGCTTAGAGGCATTCTTGACTAACATCAACTCACTACGTCCAATCTCAAAGGTAACTAACGCTCAATGCCGTTACAGCGTGAATTTAAAGCAAACTTCTGTGGGCCGAGCGGTTCTAGGCGCTAAAGTCTGGAAACGCGCGACCGGTGCGGTCGCAGTTTCGAATCCTGCCTTTGGCATGGATGTGTGTGATGTACTTAGGTTAGTTCGCTTTAAGTAGTTCTAAGTTCTAGGGGACAGATGACCTCAGAAGTTAAGTCCCATAGTGCTCAGAGCCAAACCTGAACACTGGACTCGCATTCGGGAGGACGACGGTTCAATCCTGCGTCCGGCCATCCTGATTTAGGTTTTCCGTCGTTTCCCTAAATAGCTCCAGGAAAATGCCGGGATGGTTCGTTTCAAAGGGCACGGCCGACTTCCTTCCCTGTCCTTCCCTAATCCGATGAGACCGATGACGTCGCTGTTTGGTCTCTCCCCCCCCCCCCCCCCCCCCCCCACCAAACCAGCCAGCCAGCCAAACCTGAGTTGCATCCTCATACTTGCGCCACTAGCGCCACTCTTATGCGCCTGGCTTGAAATTTGAATAGACGTCATCTTTCACGTGTAGGAACAGGTCTACCAACGTTCATTCATGTCACACAGCTCCTCGTTGGTTGTGATTTTGTTTTTCGGCAGTGTATATGAGTCTGACTCATCATCGTGTTCGTATACGTACGTGGAAAGGTGCAACATGATCAACACTAACGACGGATGAACTGGCGAAGCCTATTGCAAGTTTTTGGTTATATAGTTTTGGATGTGCTCATTCTGAATTTCTAAACTTTACGCTTACAGGAGTACCCTGTTAATGACATTGAGTGGCAAAGCAATCCTTCAAACAGTCTATGCCTATGATTGTAAAGCTGCGCATATACTTTCGAAACGTGCACTTTACGAGCCTCTCGCAGTGTGTACGTTGCTAGTGAGTGTGCTTGTCGGCACGAGGTGGCTATTGTCGGTCTTTATTGGTCGCACCCGGGGGGGGGGGGGGGGGGGGGGAGGAGAGAAGTGCTCAGGCTGTGGAATCGGTTGTGTTGCGTCTTTAAGAAGTGCCTACGCGCTCGCGACCACTGTGGCTCACATATCATGCAAGGCTCTTCGCGTCAGATTGTTTCCCTCAGTGGATCATGGGCCGCTCCCGAGGAAGTGTATACGCTCCTTAAACGCTTTTATGCCGGCTGATCGATGTATAACTAAGTCTAAAAAATCAGTATTTAAGAACTTGTTGTTTCATAATAATTTAAAAAACCAGAGAAGTAATTTTTGGTCCGCCTCCGTAGTTGACGCATCAGGTATGTTCACAAAATTTTGCCCTTCACACAGTTGCTATTTTCTGAAACAAACGAATCGGCATCTGTACATAATGCTCGTACTGCCATTTATTCACGTATTATGACTTACGAGGTGTTTGAGGAAGGTAATGAGACTGATAACACTACGAGCGATCTGTCAACGCTGTGTTATTCTACTTGTGTAGACCGGTGTGTTCATCCCTTCCAGATGCTCAGTCTGAGTTTCAGATCCGTACAGCCATCACGTGATTTTTGAGAGCATCCTTAGTGAAGTTGTGTTTTTGTTATATGGTGAGAAAATGGATCAGCGGAATATGGAACAACGTTATGCCATCAAGTTTTGTGTTAAACTTGGGAAACCGCGATTGTGATCTTGGAAAAGTTGAAACAGGCCTATGGAGAACGTGCCTGATTAAGAGCAAAAGCTGTTCACCGCCACAAACCTTTTTTTCGAAGGCCGAGAACAAGATGAAGATGAACCTGCTCGGGGAGATCAAAACAATGCTGATTTGCTTTTTCGTCAGTAGAAGTACTGTGCATAAAGAATTTTTTCCTGCTGAACAAACTGTCAACCAAGTGATTTACAAAGATGTCCTTGAATGGCCCAGAAAAAGAGTGAATCGAGTGAGACCGGACATTGAAGGCAAGTGGATGCTGCATCGTGACAACGCTCCATCTTCTATCATGGTATTTTTGTACTCAAAACGCATTCCTGTTGTTCCACAACTCCCTAATCACTTGATCTGAGTCCTTGTGACATTTTTCTTTTCCCGAAATTGAAAAATATCGTAAAAGGACGTCATTTTGGGACTGAACAACATTCAAAAGAATGTGACCGATATGTTAAAGACCCAACCAGTTGAATCCTCTCAGCGCTACTACCAACGCTGGGAACGACGACCTCGCCTATGTATAGCTACCGAAGGGAACTACTTTAAAGGGGACAATATTGTTGTTTCAGAAAATAAAAACTTTGGTAAATAAAGAATCAGTCTCATTGCTTTGCTCACACACCTCTTATTTCTAGGATAAATCATTAATTTAAAGAAAGTATTGATTTTGGCGTTTTTGTCAGTTAAAATATTATGTGGCGTTCGCCTACTGTATTCGCCAATGAAATTTGTCAAAAGTAATCCAACGCAATTTTAGAGGAATAATGATACCGACAACTACAAAAGTAGAAGGAAAAAACACAACCATTTCTGATTACTAAAGCTGGCTATGGCGCAGGTAGATGTTCAGTATGCTGCTACAAAAATTGTTCCATCACTTCCCCAAGAACGTGAAATGGCTGTCAGGTAGCGAAGATTTTAAATCTAATCTCATATCGTTTCTTCTGAGGAACTTCTTGTGTCCTAGAGACGTGTTTATCATTAAAAATGGTATAAGACGAATCTAAAAGATCTTAAACTTCAGTTAGTCATACTAGTAACAGTATTAGTGTTAAAGGTCAGTATGTTCTTTTTTATTAAATTTAAGCTACTGTGCTATTTAGTAATCTGTAAACGACCAGTATGTAGCAGTACATACTGTGGACTGCGCACAGGCTCTCTCCGTGTAATTACGGTGCAATTCGTAAAAATAATTTGCAGAACAAGGAGTTAACTAAATAATCTGACTGCCAAACTGCGAAATAGGATTCTAACCCATACACTATCTACTTTTTGTATGGGAGGACTGCAACGATATCCATCTACCTCGTGAGAACAACTGAGGACTAACGCGAAGAAGAAGAAACGGCCCCGGTTTCGAAAGCCGACGTTACCGACCAAGAGAGCGATCTCGTGGACCATAGGCTATTCACATACTGCCATCCACTGATGCCTTTGTTGACAAAGCAAAGACCGGTCGATGGCATCGCGCTGACTGCTGGGCACGGTCGTGGAATTAGTCTGTTTCTATAGATGCATTTTTCACCAACGGATTGCGCTCCAGTTTCGTCTGTTGTTTGTGTAATAGCGTAGTGCAGTCCACATTTGTGTGCATTTACCCTTGCAGTGAGTGATTAATGCGAGTCGTCTGTCAACTTGTTTAACAATCAGCATTATTTTTCTTTTGTACCAACCAGTAAATCTGGTTACATAATGACGTGTAAATAAGCCCAGGACAATTATGATTTATGGCTGTAGTCTTCACAAAGGAACGCATTGATTGAAATGTGATAATGAGAGGGAGGAGAGAGATGAGGGAAAGAGATGAAGCTAAGTACCTGTGTGTAAAGAGGACGCTGTCGTCGTTGCTTTACTGTCGATGTTCATTACATTGGTTCTCAAACGCCAATCACAGGATTTGTTTCTCGATTGAGTTTATGCATTTCACTGATTCCTACTGAATTTTAAACCTCTCAGAACAAAAGTTCTCGGCATAGGACTTCACCCCGCGGCATCTTCTTTACCAGAGAGCGATGCTAACTCAAGACAACGGAGTCGGCTGCGAAAATTTTAATGTTTCCTGCTAAAACAGTTGCTTGCGTAGTCATACATGAAGACCTGTCATCAGTAGAAGAGTGACTTGCTCCGTCATATAGTAAACCCAGCCGCGTTACGTTACAAATGAGAAAACTGTGCTTCCATGTCTATATCTTTAATTAACCACAGACCAAGTAACTTTTTCTGAAGCCTGATTAATATTTCATTCTATTACTTCATCGGCCCTAGCCACACGTAAACGTACGACGCGTATTCGGAAAGTAACGTCCGATTAGGCACGAAATGGGTGGAGTTTTGCACAGATATGTTGTGCAGTGCCTTTACTGTGCCTGGAGATCGCTTCACGTAGGACTTTTCAGTTCAGAGCGCAAAGTGATCACGTAGAAATGACTAAAAAAGCAGTGTCTCCCGCCAAGTATGTGGATCTGGTGAGAGATTTCGCCTGAAGCTCTGCAGCCCATATAACGTAAATGTCATGCGTTTCTTTCTTCAAGACAATTTTCAGCCGCATTCTGCAGGGTCAAATAAGACGCTTCTGCAGCGTTTTTGATGGGAAGTGTTTGATTACCCAAAATATAGCCCTTTATCGGCTCCCTCCGTTGTTCATCTCATAAACGATTTGGGAGACTATCTGAGCAACTGTCTTAGGTTGTGTGCAGATGATACTATCGTTTATCGACTAATAAAGTCACCAGAAGATCAAAACAAATTGCACAACGATTTAGAAAAGATACCTGTATGGCGCGAATATTGGCAGTTGGCCCTAAATAATGAAAAGTGTGAGGTGAACCACATGAGTCCTAAAAGGAATCCGTCAAACTTCGGTTACAGGATAAATCAGTCAAATCTAAAGGTCGTAAATTCAACTAAATATCTAGGAATTGCTATTATGAACAACTTAAATTGGAAGGAATACACAGAAAATGTTGTGGGGAAAGCTAACCAAAGACTACGTTTTATTGGCAGGACACTTAGAAAATGTAACAGATCTACTAAGGAGACTGCCTACACTACGCGTCCGCCCTCTTTTAGAATACAGCTGCGCGGTGTGGGGTCCTTACCAGATAGGATTGACGGAGTACATGAAAAAGTTCAAAGAAGGGCAGCACGTTTTGCATTATCGCGAAATAGGGGAGAGAGTGTCACTTAAATGATTCGTACTTGGGTTGCACATAATTGAAACAAAGGCGTTTTTCGATGCGACGGAATCTTTACACGAAATACCAATTACCAACTTTCTCCTCCTAATGCTAAAATATTTGTTGAAACCGACTACGTAGGGAGAAACGATCACCATGATAAAATACGGAAAATCAGAGCTCGTACAGAAAGATATAGGTCTTCGTTCATTCTGGGTGCTAAACGAGATCGGAATAATAGAGAATTGTGAAGTTGACTCAGTGAACCCTCTGGCAGGCACTTAAATGTGATTTGCAGAGTATCCATGTAGATGAAGATGGAGATGCTTACATGAAACGCTGGCTACGAAGACAACACTTTGGCACAAACTACGAAAGGCAGACCAGCGTAGAGAATTGGCGAAAAACACAGATTGCTGCTTTCTGTGAAGAGGGTACTAGAAAGTTTGTACAACGCCACGACAAATGTCTAAGTCGGAGCGGCGACTATTTAGAGGGATAGCTGGAAGGTGTGGCTAACTATTGCGAATAAAAAAAATTTCATTTCGTGACCAATCGGACCTTACTTTCCGAACAGCTCTCGTATAAATGGTTGAAAGTAATCAATTAGTCTTATTGGCTGTCCACTTTTCATAGTATGAACTAGGCACCGGGCCCGTATTCGGGAAGACGGCAGTTCAAATCCCCGTCCTTTATTCCAGATTTACGGTTTTTGCGTTTTACCTAAATCTGTTATGGCGAATGCCGATATGATTGCTTTTAAAAGACAAGGCCGATGGCGAACCTTTATGTCGTACATGTTTGGTGCATCGTATTCATCCCTTTTTAGTGGTAACATAATTTTGAATAATGCTATGTACTGCGGTAGTAAGAATATCGTGATAGTCACGCTAGGAAATTATTACACAGCGAATTCTTGCAATTTAAAAATTATCACATGATTAAGTGGCTTATGTTGATGTGTCTACTTCAGTCATATTTTCTTACACACTTAATCATTTTTTATCACACAGAAGTCTGCAGGTACTAATGGCATGCTTTAAACCACAACTACGCGCCGAGACGTGACTGCACCATGTTATCTCTTCATTTCAAGATTGCTGCATTGTTCCTCGACTATAGCGGCTATGGAGTTCGATTACTTCTATAATTTTTGTTTGTGCTGTGGAATCCTTAGCGTTTTGTAGCAACACTATCTTTGTTGTTCAGGATTATATTACAGCGGAGGTCAATAATAGCTTACCTACGTTATCTGGCCCTTTACCGGTGATATCCGTGTTTCACTGCTGTTGGTAAATCAGCTTGTTGAAAGTAGCAGCGGAAAGCGGCTCCCTGAGGAAGTCTCAGCCGTCCATCTACCTTCCTCTTGTCTCTCTTTTGCTTCCTTTTTTTTTCTTTTTCTAAGTTCCCGTTACAGGATCGAGGGAATCGCTCTTAAAGCAAGGGCGGAGGGAAACTTGCGCTACTAAAAGAACGAGGGGTAGGAAGCGGCAAGAAAGACGGCAGCGATTGCAAGGGTGGAGATCCGGCTGGGGCAGTCAGAGGGGGCGGCCTGATTGACCAGCTTCTTCTCGCTCATCCGGTTTCACGTCATCCATACTCCGTTGCGCTAAGAAAGCCTACCACACAACTCGCTCATACTCACCTTCTGCGCTTTGCTCTAACAGTCAGAATGATGACACACCTTCAAACAAATTGTAGAACTCTTAACATGCCGCAGTGCTGTTTCCAGTTTTTTGACCCCTTCTGCTCCTTTGTTATGAAAACCGCATACAACTTTCACTCCAATCTGTCACTGCTTAAATTGCTTTGAGAGCACTGAAAGAGAGTGTTATAGGGCCTGATGACTGTTGCAAAATTCAGGAAGACCTGCGGAGGTGCAGGGACTGCCAGTTGACACTGAACAACCGCGCGGTATTAGCCGAGCGGTCTCAGGCGCTGCAGTCATGGACTGTGCGGCTGGTCCCACGTAACGTTAGCGACAGCCCCGGACGGTGCACAAGTCCCGCCCAATCACCCCCCTCCACACCAATCTGTATCCTAAGCTCCGCCCATGGTGTGCCGCATGTTCCAACGTCAAAGTTGTTCGTACCACAGATATGCCAGTTATAACAAGGGAGAAAATCAGTAGTTAGTACGAAATACAGTTTTTCCGGTACCATTGTGAAAAGAATTAGAAATACACTCCTGGAAATGGAAAAAAGAACACATTGACACCGGTGTGTCAGACCCACCATACTTGCTCCGGACACTGCGAGAGGGCTGTACAAGCAATGATCACACGCACGGCACAGCGGACACACCAGGAACCGCGGTGTTGGCCGTCGAATGGCGCTAGCTGCGCAGCATTTGTGCACCGCCGCCGTCAGTGTCAGCCAGTTTGCCGTGGCATACGGAGCTCCATCGCTGTCCTTAACACTGGTAGCATGCCGCGACAGCGTGGACGTGAACCGTAAGTGCAGTTGACGGACTTTGAGCGAGGGCGTATAGTGGGCATACGGGAGGCCGGGTGGACGTACCGCCGAATTGCTCAACACTTGGGGCGTGAGGTCTCCACAGTACATCGATGTTGTCGCCAGTGGTCGGCGGAAGGTGCACGTGCCCGTCGACCTGGGACCGGACCGCAGCGACGCACGGATGCACGCCAAGACCGTAGGATCCTACGCAGTGCCGTAGGGGACCGCACCGCCACTTCCCAGCAAATTAGGGACACTGTTGCTCCTGGGGTATCGGCGAGGACCATTCGCAACCGTCTCCATGAAGCTGGGCTACGGTCCCGCACACCGTTAGGCCGTCTTCCGCTCACGCCCCAACATCGTGCAGCCCGCCTCCAGTGGTGTCGCGACAGGCTTGAATGGAGGGACGAATGGAGACGTGTCGTCTTCAGCGATGAGAGTCGCTTCTGCCTTGGTGCCAATGATGGTCGTATGCGTGTTTGGCGCCGTGCAGCTGAGCGCCACAATCAGGACTGCATACGACCGAGGCACACAGGGCCAACACCCGGCATCATGGTGTGGGGAGCGATCTCCTACACTGGCCGTACACCTCTGGTGATCGTCGAGGGGACACTGAATAGTGCACGGTACATCCAAACTGTCATCGAACCCATCGTTCTACAATTCCTAGACCGGCAAGGGAACTTGCTGTTCCAACAGGACAATGCACGTCCGCATGTATCCCGTGCCACCCAACGTGCTCTAGAAGGTGTAAGTCAACTACCCTGGCCAACAGGATCTCCGGATCTGTCCCCCATTGAGCATGTTTGGGACTGGATGAAGCGTCGTCTCATGCGGTCTGCACGTCCAGCACGAACGCTGGTCCAACTGAGGCGCCAGGTGGAAATGGCATGGCAAGCCGTTCCACAGGACTACATCCAGCATCTCTACGATCGTCTCCATGGGAGAATAGCAGCCTGCATTGCTGCGAAAGGTGGATATACACTGTACTAGTGCCGACATTGTGCATGCTCTGTTGCCTGTGTCTATGTGCCTGTGGTTCTGTGAGTGTGATCATGTGATGTATCTGACCCCAGGAATGTGTCAATAAAGTTTCCCCTTCCTGGGATAATGAATTCCCGGTGTTCTTATTTCAATTTCCAGGAGTGTATGTTCATTGAATATGCGAGTTGAAAAATCATCGATAAGAAAGAAAAATAAAAATGGTATCCACACTGTCTTTTTTATTTCATGAGCTTTCATCTACACTATATCAAAAAATCTGATATTTGTTAACTACAGTGAGCGCAAATTTCCGTCATCTCGCGTAGTGTAAGAAATTCTGTTGAGAAATATTAATTGCTAGTATCGCCAAGGATGCTCTCCATTATCTCGATTGTCTGAAGTCAATGTTGTACATAAACAAGGCAAAGACGATGTCTTGGTTTGTTTCTGATTACCTCATTAAGACTAAAGAATATAAGAGTGGGGTAATGTAGAAATGCGTAATGCAAGCAGTCAGGTATTTATACAGTGACATTCTTCATAAATATTTGCCTGTGTAATGGTTGAATTTTTACTTTTGAACTATTATGACTGCTTGCTTATAGCAAACACGAAATTACTTTTGAGTTCTTCTTCAGTGTTTGAGAGCTTTAGAGATGACTATTGCTAAACATATGTACTTAATTTCGTCAGTGTCATTCCAACACATCTTATCGTACTTTAATGTCTGTTAGATATCAGTTTTGACAGTAGTTGGCCACAACAGTCAAGATTAGGTACCTTGTGTATGATAACTTTATTGAGAGTGCATATCTATATTTCATTTTGACAGTATTACACAAACTGCTAAGAAGTACTAACAGCACAACACTGCTAGTATGAACAACCATGGTAAAACAAAAAACGACGAACAAGAAGACGACAGCGACGAGAATTACCATAGATCATATGGATGCGCTGTTGGTTGATGGTGCGGGGGGTAAATGGGCGGGGCTTGTGCAAATGTCCGGGGCTGTCGCTAACGTTTCCAGCTGGTCCCGGCGGAGGTTCGAGTCCTCCCTCGGGCATGGATGCGTGTGTTTGTCCTTAGGATACTTTAGGTTAAGTAGTGTGTAAGCTTAGGGACTGATAACCTTAGCAGTTAAGTACCATAAGATTTCACACACATTTTTTTTGACACTGAACATATATAAATGTAACATACTGCGCGTAAATAGGCTCAGAGGCCTACGGGGTGGTCAAGAGAAAATAGGTCCCTTGTTATACTGGACGTGATATTTGAAGCTGTCTGAGTGCTGTTATTTCTTAACGTTAGGCCGGCGCTCGAGCTGAGTCACATGATGTCGAGCGGCGATTTACTGATCAGTGCTGCGTTGTCAGTATTCAGTTTGAAGATTGTTGTGAATACAGTTCTGCAGAATGCCTTTTTCAATCGAACAAAGAGTGTTTATTGTTGAATTTTTTATGTAAATAGTTTAAAATGGTAAGTGAAGGGTTCACAATAAAATATCCAGACAGCTGCCCGTGCGAAAAGTGTTCTGCAGAAATTGATCACTAAGTTCAGAGAAATATGCAGCAGTGCTGTTTCCAGTGTTTTGACCACTTCTGCTCCTTTGTTATGAAAACCGCATACAACTTTCACTCCAATCTATCACTGCTTAAATTACTTTCAGAGTACTGAAAGAGAGTGTTATACGCCAAACGTAACCGGGTAAGGAAAGTTTTTTCGCTGGAAAATATTGAACGTGTTCACGAGACTATAGTAAGAACTGCACGGAGACGAACTAGACATCGATCCTCCCCGCTAAACATCAAACGAAAGTCATGTTGAAGCTGTTACATATCCGAGCATAGAAGTAATAGTGAATCAAGCATTAAAACCTTCGGATTGCGCGTAACGACGACACTGTTGCGAATGGTTAGCCACACATGTCGCTGATGGTTCTCTGGGTCCAAATCTTCACTTCAACTGAGATAAAGCATGGTTTCACCTTAGCGGTACATGAACTACCAAGACACACGCTATTGGCCAAGAAACAATTCCAGGGAATGATCTGAGATGCCTCTGCCTGATCTGAATTTAGGCGTTTGTGTGCAGTTCCAGACCAACGTAAGTAGAGGGACAACCTATGTACCAAAACACGTTGCATTCTTGCCAAATTTATTCAAGATAGCGGCGATGACGGATTTATCCAATCTTATCAAAAGTACACTCCTTACGCACTCGTCAATCTTTCACACAAGACGTTGAAAATTCACAAAAGAAAATGGGCCCAACTAGTGTAAATAAGGAAAGCCTTTCCGACTTAACACAGTCCATTACGGTTCACTATATACCTGGTGGGGAACGTTAGAAACTCCATGAGGTTGTTCACTGATTATGCTGTTGCACACTGGTCTGCAGTACTCAAGGACGACGAAGCCTGCCCGGTTAGCCGTTCGGTCTAACACACAGCTTTCCGGACTGGGAAGGAGCGCCTGGTCCCTGGCACGAATCCGCCCGGCGGATTTTTGTCGAGGTCCGGTGAGCCAGCCAGTCTGTGGATGGTTTTAAGGCGATTTTCCATCTGCCTCAGAGAATGCGGACTGGTTCCCCTTATTCCGCCTCAGCTACACTATGTCGGTGATTGCTGCGAGAACAAGCTCTCCATGTACGCGTACACTACTGTTACTCTACCACACAAACATTGGGGCTACACTCGTCTGGTGTGAGACGTTCCCTGGGGGGGCACCAGGGACCGAACCGCTCAATAACCCTGAAATATAGGTTCGGTGTGGGGCAGCGGAGGGGTGAAGTGGACTGTGGTAATCGTTGTGGGGTTGTGGACCACTGCGGCAGGAGCGGAGCACGATGTGTGACTGCCAAGTAACATAGCTCGATGAAACGTAGACCATACGTAGAATGACTGCTACAGTGTAGTACAGGAGGTAGCTGAAAGAAATTCGCAGTGAGACCAACAGCAATGACAGTTTGATCCAAAGACAATAATTAGAGTGAATACACCGAGATTCATGATTGTCCCCTGCATTACATGGTTCTTAATAAGGTGAATCATTACCATGGACGGCTATGTATGTTCTGCAACGTGCTCCCAAGCTGCGCACGAGGTTGGTAAGGAGTTCTCGCGGTTGACAACTGTGAATGATTGTTGGTGCACGTGGATGTGCAGCAAGATGGGATTCAAGGCGTGGGAACTGGCAGGCCAGTCCATTCCGCAAATCTCCTCCCGCTTCAAGAGCTGCTCTTGGGCTGTTGGATGAGGTGGCGCATTGTCATCTATAAAAATAGTCACGGACGAAATCACCCCTGAGAAGGAGTACTTGGGGAAGGAGTACATTGTCACAATAACGTTGATTGGTGAGTGTTCCTTGTTCAAAGATTTGCGAGGTCAGTACGCCCATGCAACTTATGCCTCTCCACGCCGAAACACCTGGGCTATTACAAGAATCTTGTTGGACAATGCTGGACGTAGCCTCATGTAGCGAAGGGTGGGATGGGCAGTGCACCCAGTAACACTGTCGAACATGATAGTTTTGATTGACTAGGTTTTATGGCGTGGGAAGGGCGTAATGTTGCATGGGCATACTGATCTCCGAATCTTTGAACACAGTACACTCCCCGGTCAATGTTACTGTGACAATGTACTCCTTCCCCACTTGCGTCTTTCCAGAGGTGTATTCGGCCCCGACTTCATTTTTATGATCGAATGAGGTGGCGCAATGGTTACCATACTGGACTCGCATTCGGGAGGACGATGGATCAAACCTGCTTCCGGCCGTCCTGATTTAGGTTTTCCGTGATTTCCCTAAATCGCATGAGAGAACTGTAGGGATGGTTCATTTGAAAGGGCCCGGCCCATTCCCTCTCCATCCTTCCCAGTCCGAGCGTGTGCTCCGTCTCTAATGGCCTATTTGTCGACGGGTCATTAAACACTAACTTCCTCCTCCACCTACGTTTTTTTTTTTTAATTAAGTGTTCAAATGTGGATGAATTCCTAAGTTACCAAACTACTGAGGCTATCGGTCCCTAGACTTACACACTACTTAAACGAAGTTAAACTAACATATTCTAAGAACAACACACACACACACACACCGTTCAACCTATGGAGCCGCGCGGTTTGAGGCGCCATGTCACGGACTGTGCGGCCCCTTCCGTCGGAGGTTCGAGTCCTCCGTCGGGCATGAGTGTGTGCGTGTTGTTCTTAGCATAAGTTAGTTTAAGTTTGTTTCAATAGTGTGTAAGTCCAGGGACCGATGACCTCAGCAGTTTGGTCCCTTAGGAATCACACACATTTGAACATTTTTATGTTGGTCTCATTTTGTCTTTATTTTAGTTACCTTCTGTACTATACTGCAGCAATTCGTTCTATATATGGTCCAACACTTATCGAAATATTTCACTTGGCAGTGACAATGTGAATGTTACTTTCATCCTTAATTTTTGTTCGCCAGTGTCTATGTAGAGGTTGCACGCAAGAAAACTGTTGCGAAATGCAGGAAGGAGGACCTGCAGAGGATCGACGGTTGGTGCAAGATTGGCAGTTGACCCTCAACATTAAAAGTGGAACGTATTGCGTGTAACTGATCAGACGCTTACTGAAAATCCGTGGAAGCAGTAATGCTCATTCAATATTTGGAAGTGAGCGTAATGTGAGACCTGGAGCGGTATAAAGACATAAAACTAATCGTAGGAAGACAGCTCTCTTCAGTATTATTAAAATCTGATTTTATCATCGCAAACGTTACATAACCCAATGTAACGAACAGTAATTGAAAATGAACATATAAATTCTAGTATATCAATTTTTGCTTTGATTTTTACTTCCATACTTCGAGAGAACCAATGTATTCCGCAGGGTGATATCTACCATAAAAACGTTCAAACAGTGAAAAACTGAAGCACCACCAGCAACGAGCGAAAACACATATGCCACAGTTATATTCTTTAATGTGAATAACATCAGAAAAAGCAACTTCGTTAACGTTCTAAATACCTCCCTATCTGGCGATAATTTCGCCTCAAACAAATCATATCAAAGAATTTTCTGGAAAGCTGAAGCCTGCAAATGACTACATATCCAGGCGCAAAATGGTTCAAATGGCTCTGAGCACTATGGGACTTAACTTCTGAGATCATCAGTCCCCTAGAACTTAGAACTACTTAAACCTAACTAACCTAATGGCATCACACACATCCATGCCCGACGCGACCGTAGCGGTCGCGCGGTTCCAGACTGTAGCGCCTAGAACCGCTCGGCCACACAGGCCGGTTACCCAGGCGCATATTTTATAATTTTCTACTTGCGATTTTCGTTTGGTGTGCGATGAGAGTAGGCCCTTTGTAATTGGAGAATGTAATTCTTCACCTGAAATTAAAAGCATATATCAAACGGTTGACAGAACGGCATACACTTTGGCGAAATTATTATTAATCAACACGTCGATATTCCGATGTCATCGGCAACCAGTCCATCGGACAAGTAGGGACCAGCTTCGCCTATCCCACGAGTCATTAATTTCCAGAAAAAGCACAGTGGTAACAAATTTACGGTTTTGAGTACAGGAAGCTCGTTCCAGCAGAAACTCCAGCTTCCTTCGTCATTTACGTTGCGAATTCTCTGTCTTAGCCATCATTGGGACAACAAGGGAGCGCTGTTTGGTGCTAGCATTTCGTGTCTCTGCGTGTTACGCTGTATTAACAGGGAATAATACTATTCAGATGGGCATAAGGATGCGGCGAGGGGTCTCACGAATTCTGTCACCGCCTTATCTTGGGATCGCAGTGACCGTGACTTTGGTTATTCAGATGAATGTACATATGAATTACGCATTCGATTCGAAAGAACCTGTATTTAAATCAGTCTCTATGCAATTTCGGATACCGTGGATCCATTTTCAGTTGCTTCTTTTCTGTCAGCGTCCACATGTGTTTTAACACGGCTCCTAGAGTCAGTATAGCGACGAAAACTAACTCCAGGTACACAGAAAGTCATAAAATGTAACTTAGTGACATCGCAACACTTACCGGCTTTAAACAGTGTCAATATAGTGTGCACCGTTACGTCGTGAAATGTTCTGATGTCACTATGTTACATTTTACCATTTTATGTATATCTGGATTTACACTAGTGGCATGAAAATTGCTACGCCAAGAGAGATGCAAATGATAAACAGGGATTCATTAGACAAGTATATTATACAAGAACTGACATGTGATTACATTTTCACGAAATTTGGGTGCATAGATCCTGAGAAATCAGTACCCAGAACAACCATCTCTGGCCGTAATAACGGCATTGAGTCAAACAGAGCTGGTGAGAGATCGGGAGAATGTGCTGGCCAGGGCAGCAATCGAACATTTTTGGTATCCAGAAAGACCCGTACAAGACCTGCAATATGCGGTCGTTTATTATCCTGCTGAAATGTAGGGTTTCGCAGGGATCGAATGAAGGGTTGAGTCACGGGTCGTAACACATCTGAAATGTAACGTCCACTGTTCAAAGTGTCGTCAGTGCGAACAAGAGGCGACTGTGGCGTGTAACCAATGGCACCCCATACCATCACGCCGGGTGATACGCCAGTATGGCGATGACGAATACATGCTTCCAATGTGCGTTCACCGCGATGTCGCCAAACGCGGATGCGATCATCATGATGCTGTATACAGAACCTGGATTCATCCGAAAAAATGACGTTTTGCCATTCGTGCGCCCAGGTTTGTCGTCGAATGCACCATCGCAGGCGCTCCTGTCTGTGATGCAGCGTCAAGGGTAACCGCAGCCGTGTTCTCCGAGCTGTTAGTCCGTGCCGCTGCAAACGTCGTCGAACTGTTCGTGCAGATGGTTGCTGTCTTGGAAACGTCTCCATCTGTTGACTCAGGGATCGAGATGTGGCTGCACGATCCGTTACAGCCATGCGGATAAGATGCCTGTCGCCTCGACTACTAGTGATACGAGGCCGTTGGGATCCAGCACGGCGTTCCGTATTACCCTCCTGAACCCACCGATTCCATATTCTGTTAACAGTCATTGGATCTCGTCCAACGTGTGCAGCAATGTCGCGATACGATAAATCGCAATTGCGATAGGATACAATCCGACCTTTATCAAAGTCGGAAACGTGATGGTACGCATTTCTCCTCCTTACACGAGGCATCACAACAACGTTGCACCAGGCAACGCCGGTCAACTGCTGTTTGTGTATGAGAAATCGGTTGGAAACTTTCTTCATGTCAGCACGTTGTAGGTGTCGCCACTGGCGGCAAAATTGTGTGAATGCTCTGAAAAGCTAATCATTTGCATATCACAGCATCTTCTTACTGTCGGTTAAATTTCGCGTCTGTAGCACGTCATCTTCGTGATGTAGCAATTTTAATGGTCTGTAGTGTAGTTCATGATTCTACACTGATTCAAGAAACTACATAAAAAGACAGTAGACGTTTTCGGAAAAGAAGAATATGAAGATCGCATAGTGCTTGACTTAAGTAAAGTTCTTTTGCGACTTAAGGCGGAATTTATGGATACACGGGCCAGCGAAAACATTATGAACACTGCCCACCGCGACGTTGGAAGCCGCCTGGTGGCGTTGGGTGCACATGACGCGGTGACAAAAGAATGGAATCGGAGCAGACACGAACGGGGGTCACCCTTGCGAAGATATTGAGTGCAAATATGGAAATCCATTGAGATTAGAGACCTTGACGAAGGGCAGACCCTCTGAACGAGTATCTCGAAAACGGCCAGCTGGTCGAATGTTTACGTGCTACTGTCGTGAGCATCTTTGGAAAGTGGTAGTACAGTGAAACTAGCACTAAACGCTAAATGGTTGGAATGTGGGGTTCGGAGGCTTCTCTGGTCTGTAAAGTGGGATAGATGGTCATCTGTGGCATCTCTGCCATCTCTGCTGAAAGCTCTTTCCATTCTGCACGCGCAAAGTGTTTCGGAGTACATCGTTCGTCATACATTGTTGAACATGGAGCTCCGCGCCAGACTCCGCCTTACGTTTTCTCATGTTGACACATCATCATCGTCAGTTACAAATTGCATTGGACATGGGACCATAGGTGTTCCACCGTTGGTCAATGGAAACGTATCGGCCCTACGGTTCAATCACAGTTTTGCTGCACTTTGTAGCTGCTCGTTTCCATAAACGTCGTCATCGAGGTGAACGGCGGCTCGAAACGTGCAGCGCGCCACCGACACAGGCTGGTGGGAGCAGTATTATGCTGTGGGAGACAATCTCCTGCGCTTCCATGGGGCGTGTTGTAGTAATCGAAGACATACTGACAGCTGCGAACCACCTGCATCCCGTCATGCTTGATGTTTTTCCCGACAGCGATTTCATCTTTCAGCAGTATAATTGTCCTTGTCTTGGAGCCAGAACTGTTCCACAGTGGTTTCAGGAGCATTACAGTGAACTAACGTTGATGCCTCGGCCACCAAATTCGCCTGAACTAAATAAAAAAAATGCTCTGAGCACTATGGGACTTAACATCTGAGGTCATCAGTCCCCTAGACTTAGAAATACTTAAATCTAACTAACCTAAGGAAATCATACAGATCCATGCCCGAGGCAGGATTCGAACCTGCGACCTTGGCGGTCGCGGTGTTCCAGACTGAAGCGCCTAGAACCGATCGGTCACTGCGGCCGGCAGGTAAATCCTGTGGAACCCATCTAGGTCGTTAGTGGGTGGCGTCAGCGCGTTCGCAAATCAGCAGCCCGTTATTTACGCGAATTACATGACCTGGCGTAGACCTCTAATGCCACATACCTCCACAAACCTATCAACAAATTGTCTGATCTGTAATACGCAGAATTAGTGACGTATTTCGTTACAAAGACGGACAGAGAAGCTATTAAGCGGGTGGTCGTAATGCTTTTTCTCATCCGTGAACATTCATTTTCTGATTTAATCGACTGAACTGACCTCAAAGTCAACAGTAACATGCAAATTTTCATTTTTAGTAGTTGAGAATACAGAGAGGAGAAACACAGTCTGTAACTAAAAAGAAAGCTGATACTTTCATCGAAGATATTTAACAGCCACCCAATTTCGAATCCACCTTATTTCATATACTGCACGTGCACAATTCTTTCTGCGAACTGCAACTGTTTTCAAACGGCCATTTTATTTTACTGTGCACTATTAAAGCCACGTATTCGCTATTCACTATCTTCATATAACCTACCAGATTATTATAGATTTACACTGAAGTAATGTAACGTCAATATAAAAACCAGAAAAGTTAATATATGTGAGAATATTATATTGACTGAAGACAGCAACAGTAGCACTGCATAGCGTAGCATGATACGAGGGTTGGAATTTGAATAGTGTCAACTATGTATTTGCAGCTCGTACAAAATAGATACGTGTTTCAAAGTTTTACTGGCCTTCAGAGAAGTCACTAGCATTGTGTATAACGCGTTGCCAGCGACGTGGAAGTCGTAGGATACTCTTAGCAGTGCCAGTTGTGTTGACAGTTCGAGGGGCACGGTCTATTGCCCGACGAATTTGTAGCAGGTCTGAAGCGAATACCGTGAAGTGTTTCCTTCAGTTTAGAAATCGTGTTGAACTTACGAGGACTTAAGTCAGGGGAGTGCAGTAGGAGGTATAGCACTTAGCAGCCCAATCAGTCCAACAAATCAGTAACAGCTTTCATTGTACGTGCTTGAGCATTGTCCTGCGAAACGATGGTCAGGTCCTGCAGAAAGTGTCATTAATTCTGTCTCTATGCTGTTCATTTTTGGAACACAACCTACGATCAGCTTAGAGACAGAAGTAATGACACTTTCTGCAGGACCTGACCATCGTTTCGCAGGACAATGCTCAAGCACGTACAATGAAAGCTGTTACTACTTTGTTTGACTGATTAGGTTCAACTCGACTTCTAAAGTGAAGGGAACGCTTCACGGCATTCGCTTCAGAACTGCTACAAATTCGTTGGACAATAGACCGCGCCGCTCGAACTGTCTACACAACTTGCACTGCTAAGAGTGCCGGCCGCTGTGGCCGAGCGGTTCTAGGTACTTCAGTCCGGAACCGCACTGCTGCTACGGTCGCAGGTTCGAATCCTGCCTCGGGCATGGACGTGCGTGCTGTCCTTAGGTTAGTTAGGTTTAAGTAGTTCTAAGTTCTAGGTGACTGATGACCTCAGATGTTAAGTCACACAGTGCTTAGAGCCATTTGAACCGCTAAAGGTATCCTACAACTTCCACATCGCTTGTAGCGGGTAATACACAGTGCTGGTTACTACTTTTAAGGTCAGTAAAACTTTGAAACGCGTATATATTGTATACGAGCTGCAAAAAATAGTTGCCACTATTAAAGTGCCTACCCTCGTATATGAAACACGTTGCTGAAAACATCGATATACTTACATACATGTGCTGTAAAGTGAAAGACGTTGCAACCTGAACATTTTGTATGTGATTGTGACTGTTTGCTGTCCAAAACAATATCTCCACGAAAAAATCGCTGATGTCATAAACTAGACAAGTTTAATAACTGTTACGAGAGTTGTCCAACGAAGGGCAGAGTAAGACGGACTGCAGTTATTGCCGCAGTAGCACTGTGAAGCGTCCTGGCACTTGATCATCGCATGTGAATTACATCACTGGACACATTCAAAGAATACTTTGTCAGCTTTTTCACTTTTCAGTCGTTTTTACTGTCGCAAATAATATATGCGAGTCTTCTCCTTTCTGACGTGTCACTTCATTATTACGATGCAACTTGCTTTTAGAAAGGTTCAGGCACCAGTGATAGCTGTTGTTTCATCATGTACTTTGCTACCCTGAAACCTGTGTATATTGGATCGTTTCAAATCGTCAGATGCTCGTTATTTGTCTTCAAGGTTTTTGAATTGGTAACAGGATCAGTATTCGTAGGTATGCCCAGTTCAATATTAATATTGTCAATTCAAAAAATTAAAGAAGAAATGGGATGCGAGCGTTAGTCGCTGTGTGCCACGATATTGCTATAGTTTCCGAGACATATCCTAAGTTAGCTTTAAACGGACACTATCTCATAGGGATGTTGTTTTCTCTTCTTTAATTTAGTGCAAGTTTTCAGATTATTGTGTGCTTTTCATAGATAACGTGTTACTAGCACTTAGATATGTAATTTTTATGCGTGGCAGATTCACTTCTTTCCTGCAGACTGTTGCTTACATCGACGTTTAATTGCTGTCTACGAGCGGAGTAAAATAGTTTACGAATTATCTACGTCGGTTTGTATTATAAACGAAATAAGAAAACACTTGGATGGAATCTTGGAAATGAAATCGCCAAACTTTCGAGGGGAATAAGTTACGGTCGTCATCTCCATCCGTTTGAAGTTTGCCGAAAATGATGAGAGGGAAAAATGTAGATAAGATGGCTACAAATCGAACATTTTGAGCTCTGCCAAATAAAAGATCATCCGTTTCCACTGCGTTCGCTCTCTATCCTTTTATTGCAGCGAGGGAATTACTATGGCTGCGTATATTGTTGTTACAGTGAAATATTTGACAGATGGCGACCTCCGGGTTCTCGAGTTGGCGTCGCTGCCTTATAAGGTAGAGGTCACGGGTTCGAGTCCCGTATAGAGTATGGCTGTAGCTGTAAATGTGCCGTTACTGCAGATCATCTTTACTTGTGGTTGAAACAAACACAGAAAATATAGATGTATGCTTGATGTGTCTTAAAAACGTAAGTTCAGCGAACTAATGTGTAGCCGAAAGTCAGTTTTGTTGAAAAAACTTTATAGATGACACTAAGAAATGGATACACACCAACAGTTCAAAAAGTTTCGAGACTCGGTTTATAAAAAAAATATAGAGAAAAGTTAAGATGGGGCTTTTAATGGTTCAGGTGTTCTACGTAGTCTCCCCTACTTGTGTACAATGCACAGAAAGTTCATACTATAATGTGGAGCTGTTAGAAAACTCCTTCTTTGAGATGCTGTTAACTTGCGCGTCACATTGGCGTAAAATATCGGTTATGTCGTCAAAGCGTTGACCTGTCTTGCAAATTGCTGCATTTTGTCTTTCTGTGGTAGGTCCGTATTGATAACACCAAATCTCATCACCCGGGATGTTTTTTTTTTTTTTCAGAAAAGAGTAGTGTGCGTTTTGCATTTTAATCAAGCCGCGACAGGCATCCACGAATCGTTGCTTTTGTTCGCGGTCAAGGTGTGCGGGACAAACTTCGCACACGTTTTTCTCTATTTCAAAACATTCTGGAGCATGTCATGAACAAAGAGATGTAGGTCCATTGCTATTTGTGACACAAAAACGTTGTCACACTACATACGCGAGTCCACCAATTAGCACTGCCTGCGCACAACTGAGTGGTCGGATGCACATCTGTTGTTTACACTCGTCGGTTCAAGCTGCCGCCACAGTTACTCCTCGGACGTCGCTTGTACGCCAGAAACAAGACCAGTGCCGGAACCCGGAACTTTAGGACTGACGGTGTAGGACGGACTGTGTTGTAGAGTGACATTCAACCTGGTCCCTACCGCCAACTAGTTGGTGATCCAGCTTTCATGATAGGCAGTAGGCGGTAGGAGAGTTCAAAAACATTTTCATTACGTTTTCATAAGAGTTTGGCGTAAAGTATTCGGTAAGGAATTATTATTAAATGCTTTAACTTGATTTAAGTCTGCTTTATAAATTTATTCCTCTGCTTTATACACTGATTATCCAAAACATTATGACCACGTGCTTAATAGCTTTTTTGTCCATCTTTGGAACTACACCACTGATTCTACGTATCACGGATCCGACATTTATTGGTAGGTGTGTGGAGGAATGTGACATTACAGGTCATGTAATTCGCGTAAATAAGGGGCCGCTAATTTGCATACACAGTGATGGCGCCCGATACCGACCCACATGGGTTCCATTGGATTTACATACGGCAAATTTGGTGGCTGAGGCATTAACGTGAGTCCACTATAATGCTCCTGAAATCACTTTAGCACGGTTCTGGCTTTACACTGCTGAAAGATGACATCGCCATCGAGAAAGACGTCAAGCATGAAGAGATCCACGTAGTTCGAGCAGTGAGCGTGTCTTTGATTACAACCACACGTCTCATGCGAAAGCACGAGAATGTCTCCCATAGTACAATACTGCTCCCACCAGCCTGTGTCCATGGCACGCTGCACGTTTCGACCCGCATTGCACCTCGCCGGTTTGTGGAGTCGCCCATCGACCTAGTGTAGCAAAAATGTGTTGACCCGAAGAGCTGACACGTTTCCAGTGATCGACGGTCGAATCCCGATGGTCCGGTGTCCACTGCAATCGTAATTGACGATGTTGTGGGGCAACGTGTGAACACGTAGGGGTAGGGTCTGTTGCGGAGCTCCATGTTGAACAATGAACGGTGTGCTCCGAAGCACTTATGCGTTCACCAGCATTGTGCTCTTTCGGCTGAAATGCCACAGATCACCATCTATCCTATTTTTCAGAACAGACCATCCTCCAAATCCCACGATCTGTGAAGAGTTGTGGACGTCCAACTATTAGCGCCTAGTGGTAGTTTCACTCTCCTCTCTCTTTCCGTAGATACTCACGACAGTGGTACGTGAACGTTGGACCAGTTACGCCGTTTTCGAGATACTCGTTCACAGGCTTTGCGTAATAATAATCTGCCCTTTGTCAAAGTCACTTACGTCAATGGAGTTCCCAATCTGCAGCCCTATATCTTCACTATGGTGATCCCTCGTCCGTGTCTTACATACTTTTGTTACCGCTCCACGTACCGGCAACGCCGTTAGGCAGCATCCAACGTCGGGGTGGGTGGTGGTCAATGTTCTGGCTTATCAGTGTAAATCACCATCACTATGGAACCGCTGGGCGGTACGTAAAGAAGGTCGACTACCTCTAGTGTAGTACATAGTTGTTGGACAAACTGTTGCTGATTCTGCATTGCAGTAGTAAAACTCTTGTGATTAAAAAGAATAGAATGCAGCAGTTTTTGATATAGGTATTGTATGGAAACGCCATACCTTCTTAAAAAGTACGATACTGCAGTGCCTGTGTTGTTCAGAAATATGAAGCAATGTTCCTTCGGACATGCATTCATGTCCGAAGGAGCAGGCATTGCAGCTACCACAGCCATTGTAAAATATATAAAATGTATCGCAGTTGTGAATATGGTCAACCATCAGCTTTATGATGGAATGACAATGAAAATTTGTGCCCGACCAGCACTCGAACCGGGATTTCCGTCTTATCGTGATCGGTCGTCTTACACTTAGGCTATCCGAGCACGACTCACGGCCAGACCCAAACTTCCGTATGTCGTCAGCTTTGTGTCCACAACCTGCAGTGATGACTGGGTGTTGTGTAATGTCCTTAGGTTAGTTAAGTTTAAGTAGTTCTAAGTTCTAGGGGACTGATGACCATAGATGTTTAGTCCCATAGTGCTCAGAGCCATTTGAATCACAACCTGCACTCGTACATCCATGTGTATATTCCTGTACAGCGTAGACATTTTAATTGAACGTCGTTTTCGCGGTGTCGGCGGATAAATACGATATTGCAGTGCCTGCGCTGATGAGAAGTACGATGGCAACGGTTATAGGAGCTTTAGCGGATATGTCATAGGAGTGGTGTGTATGGATATTTGATGAGGAAAGATCAATGGAGTAATGTGTGTTCTATTTAGCTGTGCTTGAAGCTCCAAGAACGCCGATGTTACCCAAGTTAAATGTGATTAATCCTCTGCAGGTCGTAGATGAAAGTTGACAATCGCGTTAATTGGCGAAGACATGTGTGGTAAACACAACCTACCTTAGGCGCCTTGATGTCTGCAATTAAAGCTGACACAGTGATCGGCGAGCGAGATGTGACACTAAACTTGGCAGAGCAACTGACGCATCAATTTGGAAAGACAAATATTTCTACGAACAGTGTATATCACCATTTCACGGAAACGATATCTCTTCTTACTCTAGTGAACTGAGCCCAATTAAATTAATTTTTATTGATAACATTCGTTTCAGTTTAGCGTTCGCACGTGTGTCATGAACTTCGGAACTGTAGAACTGAGATAATGTGATGGTATGTTTGCAGATAATTCGCACGGCGATTGCGAAATTACGTTCGCCGGTTGAAAGCAGAAGCTGTAGCTTTCTTGTGACATATATTATGTCTGAAACATTAGATAACGATTACAGGAGAAAAGTGTGTTAGTTATCTACATTTTGCTACAGCGTTATACTTTCTCTCTCTCTCTCTCTCTCTCTCTCTCTCTCTCTCTCTCTCTCTCTTTCTTTCTTTCTTTCTTTTTCTCTTTGTCCTACAAATAAGGAAGTTTTAAATCGTCTCGCTGTATGTGCGGTCTGAGGCAGCTGCAGCTTTATCTTTGATTTGATATGGACTGCAACACAAGAAATGTCCAGGGCGCGAATGGATATTAATCGTTTCTCTTGCTCGCTAGAGTATCTGAGTGAAGAATATCCCTTTAGCCTGACGGCACAGGGGATTACCTTTCGCTCGAACAAACTCGTTAGTTTGTGTTAATGGAGAGCAATGATAAAGTCTACGCTGCACAGACTTTTCGGTAAGGCATTAGAAACGATCCACTGAACCGTCCAGAATAGATACTATACAAGCGTGTAAGATATAATTTTGAGACAGACAAAACAGTTGTGTATAAGGGCTACGTAATGGGTTTCCTGCCACTACTCGTCGCGGAGTGGATTTTTATAAATCAACTAATGCGCACAGTTTCAGTCAGCACCTCCTATTTTCTCATGTTAAATATCACCTGTGCAATCTCTACGATTGTAGAATGCATCTGAATGCCAGGTAGTTGCGTCAAAAACATTTTACTGTACTACTATATGAACATTTCCAGAGAATTTCAAGTTTATACACTTGCGACGAAGGGTAACAAATACTTATTCTAGTGCTGTATCATTTGGTCTCGTGAGGGTATATTATCGAAATTTACAATGAAGTATTATGTATAAAAAATTGACTTCAAAATTTCTGGGAATACAGTTCTTCTCATACAGGCCGAAACGATCAGGATATTAGGTACCTTTGCTCGTAATAGAAAAACCGTGCATTAATTTCAGTATGAATACAAGGAAATAATGATAAACTCCCTTGCAGAAAATCAGCTTTATTAATGAGATGTACAAAATACTTTCTTCGTAACTGACCTACCAGTGACAGTAACTTTATTAGAAACCTTCATAATAAATCCGTCTACTGTCTTTTTAGTAGTGTTTTTACTATTCCAGTTTTTATTTCGAAGTCACAGCTTCGTTACCAGGGCGTTAGCTCGTACACTATGTCATTAAAAGTATCTGGACACAACTTCATAGTGCTTAATTGACCATTGCATGTCACAAAAGACGGAGTTGCCAGTATAAAAGGAGACGGGGAGAATTGTGTTGCCAGCAGAGAAGCAGTGAAAGCGGAATGGGTCGGTCGGTAGAGCTCAGAGACTTCGACTTTCTGGAGCTGCCCAGGCCGACTTTAGGTGATGTGATTATGAAGTGGAAACGCGGAGGAACAGCCACACATAAACCAAGACAGACTAACACACTGACTGTGTGTAGGGAGTTAAAAAGAGTGGATTGCAGTGTTCGAGCAGCTCCTCACAAGCTACAAATTTCTGTAGCCAAATCAAGAGGCGCTTGAGGGGCTACCGAGCGACGCCACTGGACAGTGGATGACTTGAAATGAGCCATTTGAATGGTGAATCACGCTATACTCTGACAGTCCGATGGGCGAATGCCTGGAAAACGTTACCTGCCATCATGTGTAGTGCCAACAGTGAACTACGGAGGTGCTGGTGTTACGGTATAGGGGTAGTTATTGTGTTATCGTGTGGTCTCCTTATTGTGGCTAAGCGAACCGTAAACGCAGAAGTGTACGATCTTATGTTTTCTGCATTATTTACAACGTAGAGTAGAGGAACGGATCGGAGGCGATGATTGTATAAACATGACAATGCACCCTGTCAAAGTAGCATACGTGATGCAACCGTTTGTGGGCGATAATATACCTTAAATGGTCTGACCTGTCCAGAGTCCCGACCCGAAGCCATGGAAAACCTTTGGGATGAGTTAAGCCGATCGCAACGTTCTCTGGTTTCGTTTCTTGCGGAATAATGAGCTGTCGTTCCTCTCAAACATTGAGGCACCTCATTATACAATCAAGCGACAAAGAAAATGGTATAGGCATGCGTATTCAAATACAGAGATATGTAAACAGGCAGAATACAGCGCTGCGGGTGGCAACGCCTATATAAGACAGGAAGTATTTGGCGCAGTTGTTAGATCAGTTAATGCTGCTAATATGGCACGTTATCAAGATATAAGTGAGTTTGAACGTGTTGCTATAGTCGGCACACGAGCGATGAGATGTAGCATCTCCGAGGTGGCGATGAAGTGGGGATTTTCCCGTACCACCATTCCACGAGTGTACCGTGAATATCAGTATTCGGTAAAACATCGAATCTCCGACATCGCTGCGGCCGGAAAAAGATCCTGCAGGAACGGGGCCAACGACGACTGAAGACAATCGGTCAACGTGAAAGAAGTGCAACCCTTCCGCAAATTGCTACAGAGCCAAAGAAATTGGGCTGGGATAACAACAAGTGTCAACGTGCAAACCATGCAACGAAACATCATAGATAAGGGCTTTCCGAACCGAAGGCCCACTCGTGTACCCTTGATGACTGCACGACACAAAGCTTTACGTCTCGCCTGCGCCCTTTAACACCGACATTGGACTGTTGATGATTGCAAACATGTTGTCTGGTCCGTCGAGTCTCGTTTCAAATTGTATCCAACGGAGGGACGTGTACGGGTATGGAGTCAACCTCATAAGTCCATGGATACTGCATGTCAGCAGGGGACTCTTCAAGCTGGTGTCCGCTCTATAATTGTGTGGGGCGTGTGCAGTTGGAGTGATCGGGACCCCTGATACGTCTAGATACGACTATGACAGGTGACACGTACGTAAGCATCCTGTCTGATCACTTGCGTCTATTCATGTCCGTTGTGGATTCTGATGAGCTTCGGCAATTCCAGCAGGACAATGCGAAACCCCACATGTCCAGAATTCCTTCGGAGGGGCTCTAGGAACGCTCTTCTGAGAACAAACACTTTCGCTGGCCACCAAACTCCCCAGAGATGAACATTATTGAGCATATATGGGACGCCTTGCAACTTGCTGTTCAGAAGAGATCTCCACCCCCTCGTACTCTTACGGATTTATGGACAGCCCTGCAGGATTCATGGAGTCAGTTCCCTCCAGCACTACTTCAGACATTAGTCGAGCCCATCCCAAGTAGTGTTGCGGCACTTCTTCGCGCTCCCAGAGGCACCAATTTCTTTGGCTCATCAGTGTGTGTGTGTGTGTGTGTGTGTGTGTGTGTGTGTGTGTCCCTAGCAGAGTTCAAGCCTAATAAAGGTTAAGGGTGGACACTCCCCATATTTAATGTCCACTAATATGTATCCGGATACTTTAGATCAGACAGCATATGTTATCACGCCAGAAACGCGTTTCTTCCAATTTTGTTGGTCTCTTTTGTGTATAAGTCAGGGAGGTTTCTCCACCATCTTGTTTACACTGTTCCACAATTAATACTTAAAAAACTGTCACTCCGAACTTCACATTGGCATAGTAAAACCCCTATTGTAAAGACAGTAGACGGATTTTATTAGAGGAATAGGTAAAAATCTGAAATAGTGATAGTAATATGGAATACTATGATTTCTCGTCTTGTAAGTGCTGTACTTCGGCTAGTTGCTTAAAAACTACGTTCAGCAACTGTAGACTGCTCTGGGATGCATTCATATTACAGTTGGCAACCATTGTGAGTGAGTGAAG
Source organism: Schistocerca gregaria (assembly GCF_023897955.1). NCBI lineage: Eukaryota > Metazoa > Arthropoda > Insecta > Orthoptera > Acrididae > Schistocerca > Schistocerca gregaria. Next base: position 199,183,864 of record NC_064931.1, on the reverse strand, counting down.
CCGGTTTACCTAATTCATTAGGAAGCATAATTGTCGCAGGTTGCTGGTTTTCATTTTCATGCTTGTCATAAAACGTAAATTATTAATATATTTTGTAAACAGACGTTTACCTAATACATTAAACCGTAAAATGGCGTGTTTGTTGCCTATTTATATTGAATTTTCGATTTTATTTGCGTTTCTGAATTTCAAAATTTCTGTGTCACCAATATGGAATACTCGTCTCCCTTATTTGTACCGTACTTTCACAACTTGTTTTAGTTATAGGAACTGCTTCAGAAATAACTTCAAGAGCCCGAAAGCAGTGGGATTGGTGTGCTATGCAAATAGCAATTAAAACTATTAGAAAAAATGAAATGGACCACTCAAAAAATCTGGATGTTATAAATCTCTCACGCGAAACCATGTCAAACCACTTGCGAACAATTGTGGCTCGGTGACATGAGATCGTTGTTTGGGAATGTGAAGTCCATGAATGGCTGCCCAGTCAGTGATCGGTTCAGTTGGATCAGAGGATCCAGTTGATTCCATGTAAACACAGCCCACACCATTGTGGAGCCAACACTAGCTTTCACAGTGCCTTGTTGACAATTTGGGTCCACGGCTTCGTGGGGTCTCTGCCATGCTCGAACCCTGCATCATCTCTTACCAACTGAAATCGGTACTCGTTTCACCGGGCCACGGTTTTCCTGTCGTGTGGGGTCCAACCGATATGGTCACGAGCCCAGGAGAGGCGCTGCAGGCCCTGTCGTGCTGTTAGCAAAAGCACTCGTTTCGATTGTCTGTTGCCATACCACATTAACGCTAAATTTCGCCGTTCGTCGTACGTCCCACATTGATTTTTAAGGTTTATTTCACACAATGTTGCTGGTCTGTTAGTACAGACAACTCTACGCAAACGCTTCTAGCCTTGGTCGTTAAGCAAAGGCCGTTGGCCTCTGCATTTTTGGTGGTAAGATGTAATTACTGAAATCGGTATTCTCGGCACATTCTTGACAGTGTGGATCTCGTAGTATTGAATTCCGTGACGATTGCCAAAATTGAATGTCCTATGCTTGTGTCTCCATCTATCTTTCCACGTAAAAAGTCTGTTAATTGCTGTCGTGCGGCCATAATAAACGCCGGAGATCCTTTCACATGGATCACTTGAGTAAAAACGAGAGCTCCTCCAATGCACTGCCTTTAGTACCTTGTGTACGCGATACTACCGTCATTTGTATGTGGGCATATCGCTGTCCGACGGCTTTCATCATCTCCATAGGAGTTGCAATCGGCCCACTGCCTTTTATCAGCTATAGAAGTAATTCATTTTTTGATGGGAATTATGATAGTAGCACTCCGTCTTCAAGCCACGAGTGGCCTACCGGGACCATCCGACCGCCGCGTCATCCTCCGAGGAGGATGCGGATAGAAGGGGCGTGGGCTCAGCACACCTTTCTCCCGGTCATTATGATGGTATTCTTGACCGAAGGCGCTACTATTCGGTCGAGTAGCTCCTCAATTAGCATCACGAGGCTGAGTGACCCCGAAAAATGGCAACAGCGCATGGCGGCTGGATGGTCACCCATCCAAGTGCCGATCACGCCCAACAGCGCGTTAACTTCGGTGATTTCACGGGAACCGGCAAGGCCGTTGCCCAATTATAATAGTAGGCCTGTAGAAAATCGAAGAATCGTTACGTGTTGCGCGAAGAAAGACCGTTTATGTATAAGCCTACACATACGTACTTCTATGTGTGAAAATGTCAGTTTTGTACAGGGCGATTCAGTGGTGATGTTACGATCTTTCAGGAATGATGGAGAAGGGTAAATAGACCAGACACGACCGAGCCGAAAGTTATAAACGAAAATCGTTGTGATTCCTCTGACAGTGGAACACATGTACCGGTACTGTTGCTATTAAGATTGTATAGTAGGCGATTTTCAGAGGAGCTAGGATGGACCAATGCAAGAAAAAAGTCTAGTAAATATGGGCTCTAAAATGGATATCTGCAGATCTGTGAGCATTTGTTCATCTTCGCTGCTGTGAAGCACATGTCTTCTATTGAATAAAAACCAATAGTTCGTAATGTAGGCGGGATGGAGCCCATATTTACAGAACTTTTGTGGCCCATACTACCTTCACCAAATTGTGGAAACCAAAGCGCTTGCAGTAGATGTTTTTCTCAATATCAAAGTTGAACAAGTGTTGATAGCTTTTAAAGTATGCATGTTAGAGACCATATTTATTTATTTTTCTTGTTTCGATCAACCTCTGAAAGTTGCCGTACAATCGTGCCAACAACAGTGCCAGTACTTGTAGTCTACTGTCAGAGGTATCAGAACGATTTCCGCTTATAACTTTCGATTCGCTCGTTTGCCGACCATATTGATACCTTTACCCTTCTGCATCATCCTTAAAAGTTTGCAACATCATCACGGAATCACTCTGTATATGAAAGGAGACAGAACCTCTTTAAACTATGCATAGACGCTTCTCTGAATCACACGCGTACAGGAGTGTAAAGTGGAAAAATGGCTCTATTCACCTCCAGATGTTGGCTTACTCCTTCATTTCTTCGGGCCAGTATCCAATTTGCTCGGGGCCACCTCCGTTAACATCGTATGAAAACGGAAGGAGCACATTACTCGCAAACCCAATTTACTCGTCGGTTAGCCACATCCGCTGACCTGCTCTCTTTCGCAGCAGCACAGTGTGTGCATGCTTAACTTAATGTTTGCAAAGTATTGTGGTTGTCACAACTAAAAAATTTGTTCTGAATTGTGAACTGCTCATTTGTTTCCAGAATGAATTTTCACTCTGCAGCGGAGTGATTTGAAACTTTCTGGCAGATTAAAACCATGTGGCGGACCGGGACTCGAACCTGGGAGCTTTGGAAGTCACGAAATGATGTAGAGGCGGAAGTAAAAGCTGTGAGGGTGGACCATGATCTTTTGCTTTGACGTCACAGTCGGTAGAGCACCAGCCCGCGGAAGGCAAATATCCCAGGTTCGAGTCTCAGTCCGCCATACAGTTTTAATCTGCTCCTTTGTTTCTCCAACTCTTCGTAAGCGCGTATGTGTGTGTTGTAAATGAACTGAATCGTATCCGTAATATTTAAACATTAAATTACAACTGCGCTGCTGAACGTAGTCAACGTTGATCGGGTTACTTTTGAAGTCAGGTGGCATAACAAGAGTTTCAGGAAATTCTACCATACAAGGAATATACTTTCACAAACGGTATCCCAAATCTGTACCATTCCCTTACACTAGTACATTTGTGAAACTCCCAGCACTGTAATATAAGAATGAATGTCGTGGGTCGTGAATGACTTTCAGACAGGAAGTATAAAGTGTAAACGATTAGAATTATAGAACGTCAGTGCATGCGTAAACTGTGCAGTGCTCGTGTTAGACAAATGTGTGGAAATGAGCGTTTGGCATGTATGGCATTCCCCAGCCGGGGAAGTTCGGGCGCGAGGTGCAAGTCTTACTTCAGTTGACGCTACATTGGGCGACTTGCGCCGGTGATGAGGATGAAATGATGACGATAACACAACACCCAGTGCACGAGCGGAGAAACTCTCCAACCCGGCCGGGAATCGAACCCGGGCCCGCTTGCATAGGAGGCGAGCACGTTACCACCCATCTAAGCAGGCGGACAGACAAATATATAGAGCGCAGTAAATCCTCTTCGGACGCTGCATTAAGTTTGCATGCCGAAGTAGGCGTTATACAGGAAATTATCAGGTCTTATCGCCGGTAGAGGACGCCATATTGCCAGGTTACTAGAACTCAAGAAGCCTTTTTTCGTACAGTGAAAGTGTTTAAATGAAACAGACTGATGATATTACAGAGATTAGTTTTCGAACAAGCGGTCCCCGGCTTAAATCCGGAAGTGGATTACAAAAACTGATGTGACGTCAACGAGAGATGACAGTTAACTCCACTGACGTCACTAGCAGACAGTAAGGCTTTGTTTCTGACGTTGATACTACATTAGAGCACATCCACAAATACGTCGTTGTATACTGTTACATTTCTCCGGCCTCTTATGTAAGATAAGCGTGACGCAAAACGGAAGACGCCTCTGGTTGTGATGTGTCATCAGTTCTGCTAGTTTGGCCACAGGTCATCGTGTTTATGAACGTGAGAAGTTGTATTATGTCTCTGAACATTTTTTCGTACTGTGCATTATCCTACTGGTTATATTTGTACTAAAATTGTTTCATTTATGATGTATTAATCACTGCGTCGTAATTTCCATAAACCTTTTCATAAAAATATAAAATTCCGAGTCATTAAAAAATTCAAAACCGTCTGCCCGAACGAGAATCTTTCAAATACTTAATGTTAGAGAGATCCATTGCCGGCCGGTGTGGCCGAGCGATTCAAGGCGCTTCAGTCTGGAACCGCACGACCCCTACGGTCGCAGTTTCGAATCCTGCCTCGGGCATGGATGTGTGTGAGATGTCCTTCAGTTAGTTAGGTTTAAGTATTTCTAAGTTCTAGGGGACTGATGACCTCGGATGTTAAGTTCCATAGTGCTCAGAGCCATTTTTTGTATGTCCATTCTGAAGGAAACCGCTATATTAACTGTAATTACATGCTACAAAAACAGCATCAAATTATAAAAAAGAAACTGAAGCTTAGGTGGTCACAAATAATCTAAAATATACATTGTTCACTGTATCGGAAAGGCAGAGGCTTCACGAGGTTAATAAGGAAGACAGAAACAGTGATGATAATTTTAGGAATTAAAGATAACGACCTGTCCACCATTTACTAATGAACTGATCCATTTGAAGGTAGAACTTGGCTGAATGTACCGCAATAGTATCAGCACCGTCTCCTACCTAGAGGCTTACGCCTCTATATGGAATTCTGACAAACGCAAAGAACATTTCTAGGGCAGATTACGAGACGAGGTTTCCTCTTCCAGAATCCAACGAAATTCGTAAATACTGCTGCGTCTGAATACAACAATGTTCATAGGCTATCGTCTGCACTCTTCTCTTATTTTTTTTAAAAAAAAAAAGTACGCCGGCCGCGGTGATCTCGCGGTTCTAGGCGCACAGTCCGGAACCGTGCGACTGCTACGGTCGCAGGTTCGAATCCTGCCTCGGGCATGGATGTGTGTGATGTCCTTAGGTTAGTTAGGTTTAAGTAGTTCTAAGTTCTAGGGGACTGATGACCACAGCAGTTGAGTCCCATAGTGCTCAGAGCCATTTGAACCATTTGAACTAAAAAAAGTACCCCTATTGTTTATGAGATAAACTGTTTCTGTGCATGGATTTTCTGTTTTTATTTTACTTATTGTCGACTACAACCACCAAAAACTATCTTAGAACAGTCTAAACTGCGATTTACGTTATTTGGCGACCTGTTTCGTTCATACAGCCATCTTGAGACCAATTTAATATTCATGGTGAGGCAGCGCTGTCGGCAGCACCGACGAAATAATAAGTACTATTACAAGTTAGTTGTGTAGAGCAAACAAAAAATACCTTAAAATAAATGAATCTGTGTAGAATTTTTTCTGTTGAACATCAGAAACAGTGGAAAGACGTTTTCATGCTCTTTGTCTCAATGAGAAACGTTGATCTACTCTTTTATCGCAGTAAGGATTTTACATACAGCGATGAGAAAGAAAATTGCAATACCAAGAAGGAGTTCTGGGACATAAACGAAAGTTTTTAGGCCAATTTCTACGTCTGAAAGATGATGGCTCTTCAGATTTCACGCCAGTCGCTTAAGAGTGGCTCTAGTTCCACCGCTGTGAGGATGGGAATCAGGTTTGCTTTAAACACACGCAGTAACGTTCGTGAGCGTTAATTACCTTTGAAATTTTACGAGGTGTGTTGATGTTAGTCAATAATGCCTGTAAGGCGACAAAGATGCCATCATCAACACCTCATTCACTTTGAATGGGGTCGTGTAATAGGGCTATGGGAAGCTGGATGTTCCTTCTGAAAGACATGGCAGGAATGTAACCACTGTAAATGATTGCTGCCAGCGGTGCTCACAAGAATGTACGGTCGCAAAAAGACAGGGGTCCCAGACAGCCACGTAGCACTACCGAAAGGGGAGACCATGGAGATTGGCGTGTGGCTCTAGCGCATCGTAATGCATCTGTAGCAGCAGTTTGAGCAACAATTGGCACCAAAGTGACACAACGAACTGTTACAAATCGGTTACTTCAAGGATACCTTCGAGGCAGAGGCCCTGTAGCGTGCATTCCACTGACCTCAAACCACCGTCCATTTGGGACTTTAGTGGTGTCAAGCGAAAGGAGGACAGGCTGGAGGTCTGTTGTGCTGTATGATGAAAGCTGGTTCTACCTCGGTGCGAGTACTGCCTGTGCGTTGGTTAGGAGGAGGCCAGTTAAGGGCCTGCAATCATCCTGTCTGTGTGTTAGACAAACTGGACCTATACGTGGAGTTACATTCTGGGGTGCGATTTCGTATGCCAGCGGGAGCTCTCTCGAGGTTATCTCACAAACCCAGCAAATTTGACGTCAGTCTGGTGATTCGACCTGTTGTGCTGCCATTCATGAACAGCATTCCAGGGTGTGTTTTCCAACAGGATAACCCTGGCTCACATACCGCTGTTGTAAGCCAACATGCTCTACAGAGTCTCAACATGTTGCCTTGGCGTGTTCGACCACCAAATCTGTCACATATCGAGCACATAAGGGACACCGTCGGGCGGTAACTCCACTGTCATCCACAAGCAGCATTAACTGTCCCTGTATTGACCAACCAAATGCAACAGACATGGAGCTCCATCCCGCAAACTGACATCCGGCACGTGTACATTACAATGCATGCACGTTTAAATGCTTGCATTCAACATTCTGGAGGTTGCACTGGTTATTAATGTGCCAGTATTCCACATTTGCAATGGATTATCTCGCTCTTACTTTAACCTGTGATTATGTTTCGTTAGTCACTTAAATACGTTATATAGACAAATGTATTCCCTAAATGTCTTTACCCTACAATAATTATTTTATGGTGTTGGGATTCTTTTTTTCGTCAGTGTATTTCACTACATTTGCTATGCCAGTTGCAGCAACAAGGTTGTTGATCTGAAACCCTCATTCAAGGACGCTATGTTAAATTATATTGTGTCGTTATTCTGTCAGCTATCTTTAGATCGACAGTGCTAGTCCGTAACCAATATTGTTGTAAAAGTTCTGAATTAGATGCTATTAGTGACGACTCATAAAACTGCGCGTTATTGTACTGTCTCATTGCAGGTTTCAAGAGGATTTGTTCATAATGTTTCTCAAGGTGTTGTGTACATTTCTAATACGTGAGGCAGACTACGTAGCGTGGAGATCTTTATCGGTGGCCGAATGAGGTGTCGTATTCAACAGCTGTAGTAAAATAACGAAACATATAGTTACAATGTTAAATGACTTAAAAATAACTTCTGTGGGCACAAGCACTCAGTATTGCCCCAGTTCTATTGTGACAAACGGTTCAGGTATTAAATTCGTTATAATGGGTGTATTATAGAGTCCAAATTGTGTCTGAATTACGTTGGTATTCATTAAACAGTCTTCCACACTCACGCTGTGAGATCACTTAGGAAACAAAGAAAGGCACATTTTAGCACTAGCCATCTCCTCACCAACATGCTAAGTAATGATTGAAACATTTACTGCTGGCTAAGTGCAAAAGTGATAAAATTATACTTTATGTAGTAAGCGAAATAAACGCATTACAGCAGAGGATGATTTTGGATTAACAGATTATTAAATGTTCGGGAGAGCTAAAATTTGTTTGGATCTTTGCTTGTAATAAAAGTACACTACCGTTTGTATCTTACTCAGGGCCTTGAATATGTCTAAATCAGTTTGTATTGTGCTGCGCACGTAAGGCGGAGACCTAGTACAGTGGACAAAAATCCACAATTTTTCTCACATGTTCATCTCCTCCCACTACTTCTAACTTATGACAGTTTTTACGTACATCACATCACAATTCCTTACTCCATGTAGTTTGTGGACTCATATTTCTAACTTGTAATAGTCTTGATTTATCACCATTTTTTGTACTCAGAGTATTTGTTGCACAACAGTTTTTTTCTGTGGCGCAGAGCAATACATTTGTCCCTTTTTCTTCTGTGTTTGAAATTTCGGATATTTTAATTTTACAGTACTGCCTATCTGATCGAATATGTTAGCCAAATAAAAATGCCGTTATGCAAACACACAAACAGCTCAATATGCAAACTACGCAAGAAATGAAACCACACCAATTTTTATGACTAGAAAGCCCATACAAATCAAGAAAAAATGTGTGTGATTGAAATGATAACGATGTCTTTTTTTACCAGGTTTGCACATTAATATTCCGTGCAAAATTAGAACGTAAATAGTAAAAAGCTCCCTCAATAATAAAAGAAAGTGAGTTCCATAAAGAGATCTGAATTCACGCAGCTACACTTCCGTTTCGATGAAGATAAACACAACGATATCTTAGCAGTGAGTGATAATGGTGCAAACCCTGACTTGCGGAAGAAATAATCTCTCTCTCTCTCTCTCTCTCTCTCTCTCTCACACACACACACACACACACACACACACACACGCGCGCGCGCACACACACACACACACACACACACACATACACGTGTTTAGCGTAAGATACAATTTATTCCAGAAGTTGACTTCAAGTAATCAACAGTTAATTAATGAACATTTTCAATGTAATGATTTCAAACGTGAAATCCAAGAAATTCAAAATAATGAATAAAAAGAAAATTTGACTCATATCTTTTAATTAACTGATATCAATTTCTGTTAAATTATATACGTATTTTTCATGAAATTTGTACTGTTATATATCTCTATCTGCATCTACATGATTACTCTGCATTCCACATTTAAGTGTCAGGCAGAGGTTTCATCGAACCACTTTCACACTACTTCTCTACCGCTTCACACTAACAGCGCACGGGAAAAACGAACACGTCAGTCTTTCCGTGTGAGCTCTGATTTCTCTTATTTTATTCCGTTGATCATTTTCCCTGCGTAGATGGGCGTCAACAAAATATATTCACATTCTGAGGAGAAAATTGTGGTGGCTGAAATTTCGTGAAAAGATCTCACCGCAACGAAAAACGCTTTTCTTTCAACTACTGCCACTCCAATTCGCGTACGTATCGTATTCGTGACGTTCTCTCCCCTATTTCGCGATAGTATAAAACGAGTTATCCTTCTTTTAACTTTTCCAGTGTCCTATGTCAATCCTATCTGGTGAGGCTGCCATACCGTGCAGAAACACTCCAAAAGAGGACGGACAAACGGAGTGTAGACCGTTTTTTTAGTGAAGGGCCGTTCAACCGCGGGTCCGCCGGCCATATGCAGCCCAAGAAGTGGGTATCACGTCATCGGTAATAAAAAAATCCATAAAACTCTGTTTACGTGAAATTATAATGAACTGAATATTTTCAATTTGAAACTACCGCTACACGAAGGTATTCTGTTATTGGTTAGACCCGTTCTCAACGCTGCCGTCCTTGCTATACTTGAACTCCCAGAGTCTCGTTCTAGTAACCGGCCAATCCGTCAGACACCAAGAAAATTTATGCAGAAAAGCTTTAAAATGGATCACGTTATGCAAATCGTCGTGAGGACTGTGAATTTTATAAGAGCCAGGGGAATGAATCATTGCCAGTTCCAGGAATTTCTTGGAATTTTGGACGCTGAATGTGGTGATATCGTATATTTTACAGAAGTAAGATGGGAGAGTCTAGGCCAGGTGTTAAAAAGATGTAGCATAATTAAATTTAATCGTTCAAGAAATCAAAAGCAAAATCTGCACCGGAACTTGACGATGCCAACTGGGTGGCATATTAAGCATTTTTGGTAGATTTGAGTGCTAAACACACGTATTCAAGGTAGAAACATACTTATGAGCACGAGGTTTCGAACAATAAACGCGTTCCAAATTATGGCAAGCACAAGTACACATGGTTTCTTTAATTTTAGCGCGTTGGACAAACATAATACTAAAGAGGGGATGAAATACAAAGCTATACTTCTCGATTTGATGCGAGAACTTGAAAATCAATTTCAGGATTTTCGAAAAAATAATCAAAATTATTGTATTTATACGATACCTTTTACTGATACATTAGTTTCCCAAATTTAGAGTCAAATTCCAAATTAATTCTATGATTTGTAAATAGTATATATAAATTATTAACGATATCTCATATATAAAATGTCAAATTAATTCAGTCTTGCTTTTTTAGAATAAATAATCGTAAATTAATAAATCCTAATTTTTTTGCTCAGTGGCTATTTTTAATGTCAAGTAGATTATGTGCGACCCAGAAATACTCGACTTCATCCAGTGAGGCACAGAAAAGCTAAAAGGTTCGGCTCCCCTGATTTAGTAGATGTGTTGCACTTTCTATGTGTTCTGCCACTAACGCACAGTCTCTTGGTGCCCACGCCACAACACTATCCGCGTGATCGTTCCAATTTTAGTAGTTCGTCATTGTTATCCCTAAGTATTTCGTTGCGTTTACAGCCATTAGAATTGTGTGATTAATCGTGTGACCGAGATTTAGCAGATTCCTTTTAGTACTCTTGTGAATGACTTTACACTTTTCATTATTTGAAGTCAGTTACCACTTTTTGTACTCTGAAGATGTTTTGTCTAGATCATTTGGCAATTCCATTTTTATCTTGTTATGACTTTATAAGAAGGTAAATGACAGCATCTTCTGCAAGCAGTCTAAGAGGGCTGCTCATATTGTCTCCTAAATCGTTTAGGTATATTAGGAACAGCAGGGGGCCTTTCACACGTCATTGGGGAACGCCAGAATCACTTCAGTTTTACTCGGTTTTCCGTTGATTATTGCGCACTGTGACCTTTCTGACAGGAAACCGTGAATCCAGTCGCACAACTAAAACGATACTCTGTAGGGACGCAATTTGATCTAGAGATGCTTGTGAGAAACGGTATCAAAAGCCTTCTGGAAATCCACAAATATGAAATCAATTTGAGATCCTTTGTCGATAGATGAAATAAAGACCAAGTTGTGTTGCACAAGAACGATATTTTCTGTATCTATGCTGACTATTTGTCAATAGAGGTAATTCATAACTTTCGCATACAGATTATGTCCGAAAATCCTACTGCAAATCTACGTCAGTCATATGGGTCTTTAATGCAGTGGATTACTCCTATTTCCTTTCTTGTGTGGAGGTGGGACATGGGCAACATACCAGTTTTGAGGTGCAGATCTTTCGTCGAGCTAGTGGTTGTGTATGGTTGCTAAGTAATTAAGTAAGTAAAGCAGTCATCAATCCGAAGATTGTTTTGAACATCACAGTGCTTTAGTAGGTATTGTCCTGTTGGTGGTGGTATGTTGATGTCGTTCTCCGGCCTTTGAACCGACTTTCGATTTATAAGGTGACCTAGCGTTTAACGTGGATTTCGAATTACGGTTCTACTCGGCATTTTTCACATCGTCAAACATTGCCAGAGCTGAAAGAAGTTGTAAGGACGGAAAAATCTTAGAACTGACAAGCGATCGAATCCACTTCCTTTAGCTTTATAAACTGACCATGAGCCACCAAGCCACACGACTGATATATATGGAGCCATGATATCAGCATACTTTGTGAATGGAATCTAATTGATATACAGTCTGGAAGGCAGATTTGTCTTTTGAGAGTAATTTGAGTTACTTTGCTACGCTGAGGATATCTACTTTGTGATACAAATCCTGGCGTACTTACTTCGTCCTCTTTGATGAAGGAATTTCGGATAACTGCGTTTAGTAGCTCCGCTTTTATGGCTCTGTCATCGGTAACATAACCAACACTATGATGGCGTTTAGGTATTGATTGTGTCTCGCCGACGGTGTACTTTACATACCACCAGACTGGCTATGGAATTTCTGTCAGGTTTCGAGACAGAATTTACGATTTACCTGTCAAATATTAGCTGGCTGTATCCGTTTCCGTTAAATGTTTTAAAACTGTTTGTTTAGCAGTGTTTCTGAAGTATATTCCTTGGCATCGTGAGTTGTGTGTAATGTCATTGGTCATCTTAGCTTTACCATTGTATAAAAGTTATATGACTTTCTTAAAGACTGATTGGAGTTGACAAAGTGGGTAATTGTGAATAAAAGATCAGGAAAATTAGGATTGAACTTACATCCGCCGATGAGCTCCGTAGAGACGGAGAATAAGTCCACACTGGAAAAGGGTGCGGAAGGAAATCGGCCGTTCGTATTCAAAACAACCATACCGGCATTCTCTTTGACCGATCTAGGGAAACAATTTGAAGCATTAATTGCATAGCTAGTCTTGAACTCGACTTCTTCTCATCGAGAGTCCGATGTCTTGGATAATTTTGAGATGAGATCTGCTTCTGGTACAGGTTTTGAATGTATCAGAACGTTCGGTGACAAAGACGTCTTAGAGTACGTAGTGTGTGTTCTGTGTTCTTTGGTTAATCAAAATTCCAGAAACACACGTAAACTACTCTTACTTCTGAACAGAGTAGATTTTTAAAGTTAAAATTTGAAACGCATACACTACACACGCATCAATGACACTCTTTTACATTCTACAAATACATATACGACACAACTCTCATAAATCCGCAAGTAAAGTGGCCAGTGTGCGCGAAAGGATAACACACTTTCCGACAGGTGTCTTAACGCACCTTGAGGGATATCCCAGTCAACGCCACACATTTACTTTTATAGCAGTCTTATTAATCATGCCACAGGAATGAACTTGACGGCCTTTTACTGGTATACAAATAGTGCCCTGATTCGATTGCACGTTTTTCGGCAGTGGTTTTCTTATGTTTTCTTTGTATTTGTTGCAGTCCTACGGGAACAGTTACGGCGGTACGGGGAGCGAACCGTTCGGACCCGACTCGCCGTATTTTCCCTTCAGCAATCCACCCCGTCGCCAGCCATCAACAGGTAAGTGTGTCTTCCATATTGACTAAATTTATCGTCACCTGTTTTCCGAGATTTGAGTAGATACTTTTCATCATTGTAACTTGGATGTTCGAACTTCGATTCCAGGATAGCAGACGAATAATTAGACTTTTCGGGGGATTTACCTCAATATCAGGACTTTGACGGACTGCCGCCTACTAATAAAGGGGTATAAAGCTTTATTGTTTAAAATGTGCATTCACTCCAGTTTCAGTACACGCAGTTCCGGTAAAACACACCAAAAAACCTCTAAGTAACCAACATAAAGTACTTCCAGCTTTTTACTGGCTCTTCACTTTAGTTATAGCGATTTTGCTCTCTTTGGATGAGCAGTATATCAATGGCGACGTATATGTGATCACGTGTTCTGTTGATGACGCCTAATGTAAAGTGAGGGAAGTACGAGATAACAAAAAAAAGCAGACTGTGTTTTAAATCGAATTGAGAGCTATCTACGTTATCGGGAGAGAATCACGCTAATCAGACAAATGACTTAGTCAGATAATGTGGGTGATTAGATGAAAGAACCCGATGTTATTTGATATATTAGTGCCTATCAATCACTGGAATCATTAAAAACTGCCAAATATTTAAGAATCTCCATGTGATGCAACTGAAGTTTATATGACGACAAAGCGACAGAAATGTAATTATGTGGTCGGCAGATAAGATGAGATCGTGTTGGTTTCTATCTCGCGTTGAAGGGCCGACGTTTGTTTAAGGATTTCGTTCAACAAACCTCGTCCAAAGCATCTATTTTTCAAGATGAGATTCACTGAAAGAATCCTAAGGTATTGTAATTCGTTCATGAGTATCACTAATAAATCTTTTACCCAAAAAATTATTGAGTAAACATGAAAACGTCACAGAAATGCTAAGTATTCTCCCTGAGAAACTGTATATGAATACGTATTGCGATACGTGGACTTGCTTCGAAGTTCATAACGTGGACGTTCCAAGACCAGTCAAAAAACATACTTATTTCCGCTACGTATATGTCGCATAGTAACCATGAAGGTAAAATTAGACGTATTCGTCCTTGGACGGAGGCGTCTCAACAGTTATTCACGTTGCACTCACCATCAACGAATAGCATGAGAAGGATGTGAAACATCATTGGTATATGTTGTGCCCTCCACCATATACTGGTGAATGTAAGGAAATGATTACAGTTTCAGACGAGTATGAGCAAAACAGTGTTACATTTTAGTACACTCAGGAGGTGTTGAATCAGAGAGACCAACTTAGTAGCACACAGCACTTCCTATCGGCGGTATTGTGTCGTGTAGTGGAATCCGCTACGCAAAGTGGCGCGCACTCACCTTGACCCATGACTCCTCAACTGTCTATCACATGTCACATTGACGGGTCGGGTTTGGCCCTAGGCACGCGGATCTTGTTCGATGGCGCTCCTCACGTTCTAAATGTAATTAGGCTAGATGACGATAAAAGTACACACTCGTCACTTGAATGTTCCTCACACCATTCTGACAAAATTCGGAAGTGATTGTGCAGAGCGTGTTTCGCTGATGATATGGATCGCTTGTAGAGGTCTGTACGGGAACAAATGAATGCACATTATCGGACAGTGTTACCTGAATCGCTTGCCGATGAGAGACGATGACAAACGTGTGAGGGGCCCCCATTTCATCCTGTGTAAGCATCCCCACACGAGACTGCCACCATCAAACTCGATGGAGCGTGCCCCGTTAACAAACCTCTTGTCGTTTTCGACGTTCTCGTATCATCGTGTCGGATAATACCAACGTGCACCGTAGCTGATCTGTCCATTTGCCGGCCGGTGTGGCCGAGCGGTTCTAGGCGCTTCAGTCTGGAACCGCACGACCGCTACGGTCGCAGGTTCGAATCCTGCCTCGGGCATGGATGTGTGTGATGTCCTTAGGTTAATTAGGTTTAAGTTGTTCTAAGTTTAGGGGACTGATGACCTCAGATGTTAAGTCCCATAGTGCTCAGAGCCATTTGAACCAATTTTTTTATTTTTTATTTTTTTTTCCATTTGGTCTTTTCCCTTCCTACGAGTGCCGCATGATGGTTGAACAGGCACATATTCGGGAGAAGTGGGCTTCAAACGTCCCTCCGGCCCTCTTGACTCAGGTTGTCTGTCTAAATCGATCGATCTGACTAGTGACGGGGTTAATCTGAAGAAGACATGGTCATTTTCCTTTCCATCCTTGCGCTATCTACGTACTCGCTCATTTGGCTGTAGGAAGCACGAGTGCATCTCCGTGGCGTAGTTGCCTGCTTGCTTCACACGTTTGCACCGCACAGTCTTCTGGCTGTGAGCATACCCTCTTAAAGATCAGGCACAGATGACGCTCTGATAGCTATGCTGTTGGGGGATGACGTTAGACCGTTATCAGTACATCTACTATCCCCTAGGTGGCATATATTGCCATTGGATCAAAATCGACGTCGTCTTTCCCGGTGTACTAATTTTCTTTTCGGTGGTGTAGTACAAACATAGCAATGATTCACTTAAAGCACATGGGACTTAACATCTGAGGCCATCAGTCCCCTAGAACTTAGAACTACTTAAAGCTAACTAACCTAAGAACCTCACACACATCCATGCCCGAGGCAGGATTCGAACCTGCATCTGTAGCGGTCGCGCGGTTCCAGACTGAAGAGCCTAGAACCGCTGGGCCTTCCGAGTGGCAAGATGGTCCGTTCGGAGAATTGCCATATACGATGGACGTTCTGCGTCATTTGTAGAACGGTGCTGGTATCAGTGATCATGTGAACATTCTCACACCTGTAGACGAGGTTCTGGACGTCCACGCAACACATACGCCCGTTAGGATCGTCGTATCGTAAGGGCAGCAGTGACAAATCATACAGGTACCACTGCACAGACAAAAGGGCTTGTGAGGCCCGATGTGTCAACACGAACTGTTGCAATTGGGTTATTAACAGTGGAACTACGGGCACTCCAACTCTTGCCCGTCTTCCACTCACACAACAGTACTGACGTGCACGGCTCGACTGATGCCGTCAGAGAATCACTTCGAAGGTGGAATGGCGCGCCGCGGCCTTCAGCGATGAAAGCAGGCGCTGCCTGCACGCAAGTGTAGATCGTTTACGCGCACGGCGTAGACCTGGTGCGCGCCGTCTCGTAGAGTTCATTCTTGCAAGACATACAGGCTCCACCCCAGGTTTCTGGACGCTAACCGGCTAACCAGCGCTGGGTACGTGCAGACTGTTGTTAGAACCGTTCTTTTCCCGATCTTGCGACAGGAAGGTTATGTGTTGTTCCAACAGGATAATGCTCGGCTGCACACTATCCGTGAAACTCAACGTGCTCTGCAAGACGTGCAGGAACTTCCCTGGCCAGCACGATCTCCGGACTTGTGGGACATGATGGGACGAGAAGTGGCTAGTGTGACTCGTCAACTAACCACTCTTACAGAACTACGTGAACAGGTCGTTTAGGCGTGGTATAACGTATACTGGGACAGTAATCGACATCTGTAAGATCGACTGGATGTCAGAGTCAGCGATTGCACTGCCGCCCGTGGGTCAGTACCTGGTACCTCCGAACCGCTTGTGCCATTGATCTGTAAATGTAATCAATTCATGTACTCCATATGCACTTTTGCAGCAACAAATCCTGAGCTAATTGGTAACCTCTAAAAGCGTGCACTAATTTTTTTCTGTTAGTCTATATGTTTGCTGGATGCAAAACGAGATTTATTACTGGACTGAGGAATTCTTGTTGATGAGGACGCAGCACATCGATCGGGAGTCATCAACAGGCGTTCATGTGGCTTCAGGTGTTCCCCAGAGAATTGTGTTCGGACCTTTGTTCAAAAATGGTTCAAATGGCTCTGAGCACTAGGGGACTTAACATCTGAGGTCATCAGTCCCCTAGAACTTAGAACTACTTAAACCTAACTAACCTAAGGTCATCACACACATTCGTGCCCGAGGCAGGATTCGAACCTGCGACCGTAGCGGCCGCGCGGTTCCAGACTGTAGCGCCTAGAACCGCTCGGCCACCCCGACCGGCCGGACCTTTGTTATCCATGTTGTATGTTAATGGCTTGGCAGACAATACTAATTCTAGTGGTAATCTCGGGCTTTTCGCAGATGATGCAGTTATGCAATGAAGTACTATCTAAAAGAAGCTGGATGAGTATTCAGTAAGATCTCGATAATATTTCACAGTAGTGCGCAGATTGGATAAATGTTCACGGATACAAAACTGCGCATTTCACGAAACGAAAAAAAGTAGCATGCTGTGACTACAGTGTTAGTGAATCACGACAGAATCAGTGATCTCATACAAATATAAGTAACAGTCAAATGAAAACTGAACACCCGCCACAACGGGGTCATGGAATGGTTGTGTTCGATAGTAATCACCACACTTACTTATCCCACTGGGAGACGAGACGATCAGTTCCTGTTCCGTAGAACGAGGCCAGCTGCTGACGGATTCACAACCACACCCTCTCTTCAACTTCGTCGCCCAACTGAAACCTATGTCCGCTCATGTCTTTCTTCAGGCCGACAAAGAGATGAAAATCATACGGCGAATGATGCGGGCTGTACGGAGGATGTTACACTGTTTCCCAACGAAAAAGCTGAAGCGTTGCTTCCGTCCAATTGGCAGTGTGAAGAATCTAGGAATATGCCATAACACCGCACATATCACTCCCATAGGGACGCTATAACCAATATTAGACTACTTACAGCGCGCAAAGATAGTTTTAAGTAATCACCCTTCCCATGCTCCATAAGCGAATGGAACCGGAAAAAGTGCTAATGATAAGTGGTATACTGGGAAGCATCCTCTGCCATGGACCTCACAGTGGTTTGCTGAGTAGAGATGTAGAAATGCACTTATTGACAGTGTAATACACTCATGTGCAGAAAAAAAAACAGAACACTTTGAACGTCTAGACATAGGACGTCCATATTCACAGGACATGCACATGTTCTGCAGAAATGATTAGTATTTTAACTATGTCGGCCTGCGGGTTCAAGGTCAACATCGATATTACGGCGCAACACCACCTACCGGTATAATGTGCCTACGGGTCTCGTTGTCGCCATAAACCGAAGGTAATAGATCAGTGTGATTTCAGGAGTTTTGCAGAATGTGTCGGAGATGTTTGCTCGAACCGTGCCGTCAAAATCAGTGAGTTTGAAAGAGGGCGTACTATTGACATGAGAGAATGTGATGCATCCATTCGACAAATTGCTGCTACTTTGGCACGAAGTGTTTCGGTAGTGCCACGGGCGTGTGCAAAATGCTTCATGGAAGGCGGTAGAACAGGACGAGATGGGTCTGGTCACACCACACACCTCATCCGAATGGTGTTGCAGGACATACCTGCGTCCTCCTCGGCTCTGGTGCAACAGCGGAACAGCGTAACACATCGTACAACATCAGGGTTGACAGTCCGTCGCCGTTTATTACGGCATGGGTTACAAATGGCTCTGAGCACTATGGGACTTAACATCTATGGTCATCAGTCCCCTAGAACTTAGAACTACTTAAACCTAACTAACCGAAGGACATCACACAACACCGTCATCACGAGGCAGAGAAAATCCCTAACGCCGCCGGGAATCGAACCCGGGCGTGGGAAGCGAGAACGCTACCGCACGACCACGAGCTGCGGACGTCATGGGTTTCGTGCGTGTCGTCCACTTTTCTGCTTACCTTTGATGAATGTACAGAAACGTAATAGACGGCAATGGTGTATCGAACAACGTCAGTGAGGACAGGAATGGCACCAGATACTGTTTTTGGACGAATCGAGGTCCTGTTTCTTTGCAGATGCTGGCTGCAATTTGGTTCGCCTCAGACGGAGGGAGCGGTATTACAGTGACTGTATTCGCGCAAGACATACAGCGCAGGTTCGAGGTCTTATGGTGTGGGGTGCTATTGGGTACAACCACAAGTCACACTTGGTATGTGTCCAGGGCACTGTGACCAGTGTGACTTGCGTTAATGACGTCCTGCTACCCGTAGCCACACCCTTAGTGCACAACACCCCAGTCGCCATTTTTCAGCATGACAATGCATGACCACATGATGCTGCACGAATATGTGCCTCCTTGGTGTCACAGGATGTCAGCCTTTTGCCCTGGCCTGCCAGATCACCAGACTTGTCGCCAATCGAAAATGTGTGGGACATTCTGAAACAATGGGTGCAGCACTGTGACCCAATGCCAACCACCACAGATGAACTTTGAAACCAGGTGAATGCAGCAAGGATGACTACACCATAGCACGCCATTCGCGCTTTATACGCGTTCATGCCATCACGCATGTAACGAGGTACCAGGGCCTATGGTGGACCCTGTGCCTACTAGGCAACATGGCACATGGTGAACCAGGTAACTGAAGTGCTAATCATTTCTGCAGAACGTGTCCTGTGAATAAGAACGTATTCTCTGTAGTCGTTCAAAGTGTTCTGATTTTCTGAACATGAGTGCAAGTTAAAATAATAAAAAAATTACGTTACGTTAATATGTGATGACGTATGACTATCAAGATGGCAAGATGTGGGTGAGCTTGCTGCATTTCAGAGTAATTGAAAAACGCCAGGAGACGGTAGAAATTTTTATCAACAGAATTTAGATAGCTGGGAGAGAAATGATTGTGGCATACACTACTTGCCATTAAAATTGCTACACCGCGAAGATGACGTGCTACAGACGCGAAATTTAACCAACAGGAAGAAGATGCTGTGATATGCAAATGATTAGCTTTTCAGAGCATTCACACAAGGTAGGCGCCGGTGGCGACACCTACAACGTGCTGACATGAGGAAAGTTTCCAACCGATTTCTCATACACAAACAGCAGTTGACCGGCGTTGCCTGGTGAAACGTTGTTGTGATGCCTCGTGTAAGGAGGAGAAATGCGTACCATCACGTTTCCGACTTTGATAAAGGTCGGATTGTACCCTATCGCAATTGTGGTTTATCGTATCCCGACATTGCTCCCTCTGGTATGGGTGTGTGTGTTTCTCCCTAGGATAATTTAGGTTAAATAGTGTGTAAGCTTGGGGACTGATGACCTTAGCAGTTAAGTCCCATAAGATTTCACACACATTTGAACATTTTTTGTAGTCCTGACGTCAACTCATCATGAGGTATTGCGTCTAGTAGCAATTGCTAGATGGCTTCTTAACACAAGATTTCTTAAACTATGAGAGGGGGAGCCGCGATGCACGATTCGCTGACAACACTATCGCGGCTGTGACGCTACCGAAACGAGTGCATTATGTTTTTTTCACATTAGGACATGTACTAGTTTGTTTTATACGCATATTTTTAGCTCAAGAAAACTTTACATTTTTATCCATAATTTGTGGGGCATTGCAGTGAGCAGAACTATCAGAAATGTGCTCGCCGATGCTATTAAAAACCCAGATGACGATAGGTAACTGCCTGAAAACAAACTTCCGCTATAACTTGAGTCACTCCAGCGCAAAACTTTCGAGTCCAGAAAAGTAGAACCGCGCGCTTAACGTGTTGAGCCAAAGCAGCTGGCAGGTTCTGCAGGTGTTCAGCAGTTAGACAGACTGCCGGAGTACGTCTGCCATTAGTTTTATGTCTTAGCCTTCTAAAAGGTATTGCCGCTAGCTATTCTTTCACAACGCTGTGTTGATTTGTTTCTGTGCTCATTTATTGGAGACCAGTACCTACCTCTACTGGTTTCGCTGCTAACGGTTTATTTATATATATATAAACTCATCTTCTTGAAGTCTTCTTGTAGTAGTTCCACTGCCTAAAAGGAACCAAGGACAAAAAGTGTCCTTTCATTTTTCTAATTTTGGCCACCAGTTAATGCTGTAACACTATTTTCTGAAACGTCAGTCCTGTTTCATGTTCGGTGCTAAGCGCATTATTAAAAATATTTTCTATGATTTTTTGCGAGGCAGTTACAGGGTGGCTCAAAAGTCCGTCAACATTTGAAAATGCACTAATTCATGTAAGAATGTCGGTTATTGTTGTTGTGGTCTTCAGTTCTGAGACTGGTTTGATGCAGCTCTCCATGCTGCCCTATCCTGTGCAAGCTTCTTCATCTCCCAGTACTTACTGCAACCTACATCCTTCTGAATCTGCTTAGTGTATTCATCTCTTGATCTTCCTCTACGATTTTTACCCTCCACGCTGCCCTCCAATGCTAAATTTGTGATCCCTTGATGCCTCAGAACATGTTTTACTAACCGGTCCCTCCATTTTGTCAAGTTGTCACATACTCCTCCTCTTCCCAATTCTATTAAATACTTCATCATTAGTTAAGTGATCTACCTATCTAATCTTCAACATTCTTCTGTAGCACCACATTTCGAAAGCTTCTATTCTCTTTTTGTCCAAACTATTTATCGTCCATGTTTCACTTCCATACATGGGTACACTCCATAGAAATACTTTCATAAATGACTTCCTGACACTTAAATCTATACTCGATGTTAACAAATTTCTCTTCTTCAGAAACGCTTTCCTTGCCATTGCCACTCTACATTTTATATCTTCTCTACTTCGACCATCATCAGTTATTTTGCTCCCCAAATAACAAATCTCCTTTACTACTTTAAGTGTCTCATTTCCTAATCTAATTCCCTCAGCATCACCCGACTTAATTCGTCCACATTCCTTTAGAATGTCGGTATAGAGGTAAAACATGACACATGCTTTTTGTTGAAACCAAAAACGAATGCGAAACCGGCCAGCAGATGGCGCTGGACAGCAAAAAATCAGTGACGCCTCAAGAAAATCGTGTGCAAAATGAGCTGTAGTGAGAGAGAGCTTCAATTGCGCCAGCAGTCGCGGTATGTTGACTTTACCAGAAAAGGCAGAATGGCGCTCCACCCCATACTACTACACCTGTGAAAGATCTCTCTCGTTTAGTGAGGATCGTGTGCTGAGCCGCCACTTCTGTCATGCTTGTCCCAGGTCCGCAGGCCTCAATGCGTGTGATAGTTGGTTGTGGGGTTACCTGAAGTCGCAAGCCTAAGCAAAAAGGCAGCACCCGATGGCAATTTCTCACCACATCACCTGATAAGCTGTACAGTGCTGTTCACAGCATTGTCCCTTCACTACAAGTATTGTTGATGTGTGACGGCGGACGGCGTTTGTTATAATGAACATAGTCTTGGCTAAAATTCAAATATTATGCTAATTATTGCTTTTGTATTTATAAGAGATGTGCTCCACAGTAACGAAGATGAACAAGTGCTCATCTCTCTTAAGGTCTGAACTCCAGACCTCTTTTTACTAGATTGCTTTTTTTTCTTTTCGTCCATACTGCCACCTCTGAAAATATTGAAAGCAAAGACCTTTCATTATACAATTTGTGGCTGAAAATGGCGTACAAGTTAGTGGAATCCAATATGGCGTTGGCCCACCCTTAGCCTTGATGACAGCTTCCACTCTCGCAGGCGTACGTTCAATCAGGTGCTGGAAGGTTTCTTGGGGAATGGCAGCCCGTTCTTCACGGAGTGCTGCACTGAGGAGAGGTATTTATGTCGGTCGGTGAGGCCTGGCACGAAGATGGCGTTCCAAAAGATCCCAAAGCTTTTCTGTTCGATTCAGATCAGGACTCTGTGCAGGCTAGCCCTTTACAGGGAAGTTATTGTGGTGTAACCACTCCGTTACAGGCGGCGCATTATGAAATGATGCTCGATCGTGCTGAAAGATGCAGTCGCCATCCCCGTATTGCTCTTCAACAGTAGGAAGCAAAAAGGTGCTGAAAACATCAGTGTAGGCTTGTGCTGTGATAGTGCCATGCAAAACAACTACGGGTGCAAGCCCACTCCATGGAAAACACGAGCACACCATAACAGCACCGCCTCCGAAGTTTACTGTTGGCACTACACACATTGGCAGGTGGCGTTCATCGGGCATTCGCCATACCCAGACCCTGCCATCGGATCGCCACATTGTGTACTGTGATTCGTCACTCCACACAACGTTTTTCCATTGTTCAATCGTCGAATTTTTACGATCCTTACGCCAATCGAAGCGTTGTTTGGGATATACCGGCGTGATGTGTGGCTTATGAGCAGCCGCTCGACCATGAAATACAAGTTTTCTCACATCCCGCGTAACTGTCATAGTACGGAATTCCTGTGTGATGGTCTGGATAGATGTCTGCCTATTACACATTACGACTCTCTTCAACCATCGGCCGTCTCTGTCAGTCAACAGACGAGGTCGGCCTGTATGCTTCTGTGCTGTAAGTGTCCCTTCACGTTTCCACTTCACTATCACATGGGAAACACTGGACCTAGGGATGTTTAGGAGTGTGGACACAAGTGACACCCACTCACCTGGCCACGTTCGAAGTTCTTGAGTTCCCCAGAGCGTCCAATTCTGCTCTCTCACGATGTCTAATGATTACTGAGGTAGCTGATATGGAGTACCTGACAATAGGTGGCAGCTCAATTCACCTAATATGAAAACCGTATTTTTTGTGTGTGTGAGGGGGGGGGGCGGGGGGGGGGGGGGGGGGTTGTCCGGATGCTTTTGATCACAGTTATCGAAGATGAAGAAGTGCCCGTAGCTCTTCAGGTATGCATTTTACAGCCCATGTTTACTAGACTTTTTTCTTATAATATTGTGTACTTTCAGCTGTATGCGTTTACGCCATTAATTATGATACAACATGTGAACTTTGCTTTCCGCGTCACGTGAGTACGTCAGCAGGCCGTATTCACTCTCGCTGTGGGCACTGGTTATAACATTTTGGTTCCTCAGTATGTTTCGTATGAAAGAGTACAAATGTTTTTTGTCTTGCCGTGGATTAGTATAGTTCGTTGTCTATCTGCGAATAATCTCTTAAATATGATTATATCAGTTTTGCTTTCAATGTTTCTTAAACCATGGACGGTAAAAGGTAAATGAAACAGAAAATCCATTTTTTACAAATGAATTCAGATTTATTTGTTACAGAATTGTTCCACTAACTCGTAGGTCTATCTGTATAATATGCAAGAATCTTTAACTTCGAATCAACAGCATGCTAATTAATTACATTTCCGCATTCGTTTCGTCATCAAACTCATAAATAAAGTTGTAATATCACGCATAAATCGTTAGAAAGGAATGAAATATAGAATTCTTAGTTCACCTCTACAGACTACAAACGGATCGACGACTGGCGGAATCCCAAATATTTCCATGGCCTACGTGTCAGAAGAATGCACATGTCAACAGAGAAACGGTACCAGCCGTGTAAAGTAATTATTTTGAGCATTGTTTGCAACGCGCGGAAGACCATTCATCCAAGTAGAAGTACGCTTCGAACTAAATGTTATTAGATTGGTGCATAAGTTCATATTGTTTTTGTTTTGCGTGTTAGTACTCCGGTTGCTATGAGTTTATTTATCTATTGTCATTTTTTATTTGTAGGTCACTGTTGCTATTTGAGTTTGCATATTGTCATTTTATCATTTGGAGAGAGTGAGTGGAGAACCCGTCACGTTAGCCGAGCGCGATAACGCGCCGCTTCCTGGACTCGGGTAGGCGCTCCGGCCCCTATCTAATCCGCCCGGCGGATTAACGAAGAGGGCCGGTGTGCCGGCTAGCCTGGATGTGGTTTTTAGGTGGTTTTCCACATCCCCCTAGGTCAATATCGGGCTGGTCCCCACGTCCCTTCTCAGTTCCACGGCTCGCGGACATTTGAACACTTTCGCACTATTCCATGGATTACACTAGTCGCAGACAGTTGGGGTGCACTAATTCCTTCCCAGGGGGTACGGGGTGGCGGCAGTAGGGGCATCTGGCCACCCCTTCCACTAACATTGCCATATCTGATTAACCATGCCGACACTGCGTATCCGCGGGAAAATCGGCACAAGCAAAAGAAAGAGAGTGAGTGGAGCAGTGGACGCTAGAAAGTGGAGTGTCAAGTGGAGAAATCGGAGCATTTCCGACATATTCTTCTGTTTGTGTTCAGTAGAGGAGTGACAGCAGTGGAGGCAGCCAGAAACATTTGCACCGTGTAGGGTGATAGTGCCATAGGACAGAGCACAGGAAGAAAATGGTGCTCTCGTTTTAAGAAGGATCCTTTTGACATTAGCGACTCTCCACGTTCAGGAAGACCTTCGGGGTTTGATGAAGATCGTTTAAACGCATTAATCCACAATGAGCCACGTCAGTGTGTTCGAAAACTGGCAAATGTTATGAACTGTGACCTTTCCATCATCGTGCGACATTTTCATGCAGTGGAGAAGGTCCAAAAAATAGAGTGTATGGATACCGCATGCTCTAAACCAAAATCAGCGAGTGGCCATATGAACATCTCCGCCTGCTAGCTATCAATCCTGTGTCGTTGACAAGGAATGGCATCTTTATGCTAACATCAGGGAAATAAAGGAATGGCTGAGCCCAAACAAAGCAGCAACTCCCCTACAAAGACCTGCGCCCACCCACGAAAGATTGTTATGCTTCTGGTGTAACAGCGGTGATGTGGCGTACTGTGAATTGCTCATCTATGTGTAACCGTCACTGCTGACATTTATTGTCAGCAACTGAGACGTCCTGCATACGGAATCCAAGAACAACGCCACGAAGACTGCGCGAAGCAATGGTACTCCACGATAACGCCCGCCCGCATTTTGCTAGACCGACAGAAAACCTATTCAGGAGGTCGGTTGGGAAGTCATTCGGCACCCATCTTATTCCCTGATCTTGCGGCCTCAGATTTCCACCCCTTCCGCCCTTAATCGAACAACCTTCAACGAACTTCCTTTCTGGATGAAAATGCGCTCCCAACGTGGCTCGACGATTTCTTTGCCTCGAAACCAACTGATTTGTACAGTCGCGACAATCCAAAAATTTACACCAGCGTTTACAGACTGTTGTAAAGAGTTAAGGAGAATATACACTACTGGCCATTAAAATTGCTACACCATGAAGATGACATGCTACAGACGCGAAATTTAACTGACAGGAAGAAGATGCTGTGATATGCAAATGATTAGCTTTTCAGGGCATTCACACAAGGTTGCCGCCGGTGGCAACACGTAAAACGTGCTGACATGAGGAAAGTTTCCAACCGATTTCTCATACACAAACAGCAGTTGACCGGCGTTGCCTGGTGAAACGTTGTTGTGATGCCTCGTGTAAGGAGGAGAAATGCGTACCATCACGTTTCCGACTTTGATAAAGGTCGGATTATAGCCTATCGCGATTGCGGTTTATCGTATCGTGACATTGCTGCTCGCGTTGGTCGAGATCTAATGACTGTTACCAGAATATGGAATCGGTGGTTTCAGGAGGGTAATACGGAACGCTGTGCTGGATCCGAACGGCCTCGTATCACTAGGAATCAAGATAACAGGCATCATATCCGCATAGCTGTAACGGATCGTGCAGCCACATCTCGATCCCTAACTCAACAGATGGGGACGTTTGCAAGACAACAACCATCTGCACGAACAGTTCGACGACGTTTGCAGCAGCATGGACTATCAGCTCGGAGACCATCGCTGTGGTTACCCTTGACGCTGCATCACAGACAGGAGCGCCTGCGATGGTGTACTCAACGACGAACCTGGGTGCACAAATGGCAAAACGTCATTTTTTCCCATGAATCCAGGTTCTGTTTACAGCATCATGTTGGTCGCATCCGTGTTTGCCGACATCGCGGTGAACGCACATTGGAAGCGTTTATCCGTCATCGACATACTGGCGTATCATCCGGCTTGATCGTATGGGGTGCCCTTGGTTACACGCCTCGGTCACCTCTTGTTCGCACTGACGGCACTTTGAACAGTGGACGTTACATTGGAGATGTGTTACGACCCGTGGCTCTACCCTTCATTCGATCCCTGCGAAGCCCTACATTTCAGCAGGATAATGCACGACCGCATGCTGCAGGTCCTGCACGGGCCTTTCTGGATACAGAAAATGTTCGACTGCTGCCCTGGCCAGCACATTCTCCAGATCTCTCACAAATTGAACACGTCTGGTCAATGGTGGCCGAGCAACTGGCTCGTCACAATACGCCAGTCACTACTCTTGATGAACTGTGGTATCGTGTTGAAGCTGCATGGGCAGCTGTACCTGTACACGCCATCCAAGCTCGGTTTTTACTCAATGCCCAGGCGTATCAAGGCCGTTATTACGGCCAGAGGTTGTTGTTCTGGGTACTGATTTCTCAGGATCTATGCACCCAAATTGCGTGAAAATGTAACCACATGTCAGGTCTAGTATAATATATTTGTCCAATGAATACCAGTTTATCATCTGCATTTCTTCTTGGTGTAGCAATTTTAATGGCCAGTAGTGTATTATTGATAACTAAAGTCCGTGTTATGTGTATCTACTGTGTTTAATAAAACTTTCGGAAAGCGATACGAACTTATGCACCAACCCAGTGTATTGCAATATTCGCAATTCAAAGCATATGGTGTCAGCACGATATTCAGTGGTGGATCTACTAATTATACCATGATTTCATCCATTTGACGCTGGTTGGATGTTTCACTTTGGGAGACACCAAGAAAAATTACAGTTTAACGCCTCGTCGACGTCAGGGTAGAGCAAGGCAGAGACTGGACTAGGATTGTAACGATAAGGAGCTGTATTCTTGCCCTAGCATTTTTTGTATAATTTCGTAAAACCTGAATTTGGATATTCGGACAAAGTTTGGAACCCCGCTCCTCCCTACTACTAATCTATTTTCTTACGCACTGCGCCATCCCCCTCGGTGCGGAAGATGGAATTCGCGTCTTCCGTGTCTTTACCGCACTCGGCCAACACAGTTGTCTAAATGGCATTGTTACCCATCGGAAAAGATGTGAGGTAAGGCAAACGGTCTTTGTTGTATTGAAGCGACCTCGTATTTTTTCGCCAGGTATGGGCAAGGAGACCATGAAGATCCTGAATTAGGATAGCACAACACAGATCAGCTCCTCCAGAATATGAAACTTGTATGGTAACCTGAAGTCTCGGTGTTCATTTCTTCAGCAAGGTAATAGCAGGTAGTTCACCACAACAGTACGCTGAATAGATTATCGTCACAGACATTCTCAATACACAAATATTCCATTGTTATTCTACACTGGGGAAAGAACGTAGACCATATATCGGTATTTTAATACATTCCGTGGCATCCATAAAAATATATAACATTGGTAGGACACAAACTAATGACGTGTATAATGAACTATTAGACTGGAATCACAAAAAGACATATACACAGTGAGTGAGCAACAGAAGGTAATGTACACTATATAATCCATTCCTACCTAGCGACGTGTTGCAGTGGTAATGCAGAAGAGTGATATTCGGGAGGACGGAGATTGGAATCACCATGCAGCCATCCAGATATAGGTTATCCATGATATCGCTAAATCGCCTTAGGCAAATTCCAGGATGTTTCATTTGAAAAGACCAAGACTGTGTTAGCATCTGGATGGCGCCTGTGTGGAGAGCGCCCGTTCAGAGTGGATGGCACCATGCAGATACACTCCTGGAAATTGAAATAAGAACACCGTGAATTCATTGTCCCAGGAAGGGGAAACTTTATTGACACATTCCTGGGGTCAGATACATCACATGATCACACTGACAGAACCACAGGCACATAGACACAGGCAACAGAGCATGCACAATGTCGGCACTAGTACAGTGTATATCCACCTTTCGCAGCAATGCAGGCTGCTATTCTCCCATGGAGACGATCGTAGAGATGCTGGATGTAGTCCTGTGGAACGGCTTGCCATGCCATTTTCACCTGGCGCCTCAGTTGGACCAGCGTTCGTGCTGGACGTGCAGACTGCGTGAGACGACGCTTCATCCAGTCCCAAACATGCTCAATGGGGGACAGATCCAGAGATCTTGCTGGCCAGGGTAGTTGACTTACACCTTCTAGAGCACGTTGGGTGGCACGGGATACATGCGGACGTGCGTTGTCCTGTTGGAACAGCAAGTTCCCTTGCCGGTCTAGGAATGGTAGAACGATGGGTTCGATGGCGGTTTGGATGTACCGTGCACTATTCAGTGTCCCCTCGACGATCACCAGAGGTGTACGGCCAGTGTAGGAGATCGCTCCCCACACCATGATGCCGGGTGTTGGCTCTGTGTGCCTCGGTCGTATGCAGTCCTGATTGTGGCGCTCACCTGCACGGCGCCAAACACGCATACGACCATCATTTGCACCAAGGCAGAAGCGACTCTCATCGCTGAAGACGATACGTCTCCATTCGTCCCTCCATTCACGCCTGTTGCGACACCACTGGAGGCGGGCTGCACGATGTTGGGGCGTGAGCGGAAGACGGCCTAACGGTGTGCGGGACCGTAGCCCAGCTTCATGGAGACGGTTGCGAATGGTCCTCGCCGATACCCCAGGAGCAACAGTGTCCCTAATTTGCTGGGAAGTGGCGGTGCGGTCCCCTACGGCACTGCGTAGGATCCTACGGTCTTGGCATGCATCCGTGCGTCGCTGCGGTCCGGTCCCAGGTCGACGGGCACGTGCACCTTACGCCGACCACTGGCGACAACATCGATGTACTGTGGAGACCTCACGCCCCACGTGTTGAGCAATTCGGCGGTACGTCCACCCGGCATCCCGCATGCCCACTATACGCCCTCGCTCAAAGTCCGTCAAAAGCACATACGGTTCACGTCCACGCAGTCGCGGCATGCTACCAGTGTTAAAGACTGCGATGGAGCTCCGTATGCCACGGCAAACTGGCTGACACTAACGGCGGCGGTGCACAAATGCTGCGCAGCTGGTGTGTCCGCTGTGCCGTGCGTGTGATCATTGCTTGTACAGCCCTCTCGCAGTGACCGGAGCAAGTATGGTGGGTCTGACACACCGGTGTCAATGTGTTCTTTTTTCCATTTCCAGGTGTGTAGTTCGCACGTCAAGTGACTTAAACTTACCCCTGCTGGTGGTCACACAGCTCCAGCAGTCTCTTGAAATCGAAAGACCTAGTTCGATGCAACTAACACATTCCCTTCACTTGCTACGCAGTGGGGGAAGAACACAGGATTGGACGACAAGGAGCTAAATCCTCCCCCCCCCCCCCCCCCCAATACCTTGTGTGTACCAGGACCAACCGGGACATCTTTTTGGCCACAAAGCCTTTGTTTTTTTGTGGAAAATATTGAAGAAAAATATGGAGAAGTTGCAGGCATGTTTAAGATGAAGAGCGGTTCCGGCCTCATTAAAATGTCATCTTCTGCACGGTCGCAGGCAGTGCTCTCTTGTGAAAAGTTGAGTGACATTCCTGTGACTGTCGCTCCCCACAAGAGTCTCAATATGGTCCACGACATCATCATGAGCTGTTGGCCAAGTTAGGGTGACAAGATGTGCACTTCATCTGCCATGTCTATATGGAACCAAGGGGAAACAGAGTTGCTACTGCGGCCTGCATCTTGGCTTTTGGAGGTGATACATTGCCGGAGAAGGTCACGGTGATGGTCTGCGGGTGTGATGTGAAACCCTATGTTCCTCCTCCTATGAGATGCTTCAGGTTTATTAAGTTCAGACATAAGTCTTCCCGTTACACTGGTATCCCTCTCTGAAGGGATTGTGGAAGTCTGCCGCATGCAAACGTTCGTTGTGCCCCTCGCCCCATCTATATAAATTGCGGCGAGCTCCACTCTGCCTGCTCACCAAATTGCTCAGTTTTTATGCTTGAGAAGAAAATCCAGGAGTATAAGACCATGGACAAGCTCTCATATCAAAGAGGCCAGAAAAAAATATGAACGTCTTAATTCCAGATAAGTGACACGATATTACGTTGCAGCCGCAATATCGCCGTCTTCTCTATCGACGGTGCCTTCCTTTGCTGTGCCTCTTACAGTGGGCCGTCAGAGCCGCCCGCTGATACCTGACCCCAGGCGCTTGGGGCCACTTCTTATGCTTCCACCGCACACACCTCGGGAGCATTAGCTCCCCACCTTCCATGGACACCAGTCCCCGCCGTCCAGTCAGAGGAACCTCATCCCCCGCCAGTTCCCTAGCTTGAAAGAGGTCCCTTGGGGCTCTTCCTTCCATGGTTCCCGCTTGTCCACAGCCAGACAGAACCAGAGGCTGAAGGAACCACAGGCTGCTGGCCATCAGACTTCTCGTTCTTCCGGTCCCTGAAACTAATTCAGGGATACCTTCTCAGTCGTCATCTTGTGAGGAGAAGGAGGACAAAAAGAAGACATAGGAAACTCCACTGGCCCCCACGCCACTTACACGCCACGATGCAGGAAGTCTGGAACTGAGATTGGTTTGCCATGATCTCCCCAAACAAACTGAGGACAATTAAGGAGACAACGACCACATGCCAGCCATTCTCCGTCCTCTGTAGACGCCACATTGGCCGCACTTGGCTGACCCATGGCCACATTCTCAGATGTGAGGATCCCCCTCACTGCCAGTGCAGTGCCTACCTGACGGCGACCCACTTACTCACAGACTGCCGTAATTTGGCTGCTTTGAGGCAGCATCTCAATCTGCCTGACACGCTGTCTCTTGGTGCTAGCAGATGACACCAACTCGGCTGACGTGGTATTAACGTTGACTGTGACTTAAAGCATCTTCCCCAAATGCTTGTCTCACCATGTCATGTGTTTATGCAGCAGTTTTTTCGAGTCTGAAACAAAATGCGCACACATTGTTCCTAGAAACCCGTCATCGATAGTTTAGCAAGACACAAATAAAACCTAAAAAATAAAAAATAAAAAAATAAAAACTAAATGCGACCACCTAGCACAAAGCCGCTTGTGCCGCTAACTCTCAAAGGATGTGTCAGGTACCACCTGAAGATGTTTCATTGTAGTAAATAGAGTTTACCAGCTACACATCGGAGCCCAAGAGAAATACCCCGCAAGGAACTTGTGACTTCCTAATAGTTGCCTTTGCCTACATACACCGCAACCGCTCGGCTATGTTCGGGGCAGGCGGGAAATTAGTATCTCAGTGGAAAGATACCCACTAAAGTACTTAACATTGTCATGTGCTATCGAGAGCCTGAGTGTATTTAAAAGCGCAGCTACAAAGTGTTAAACTGGTCTAAAATAGAAACTTATTTCCTGCCGGGGATGGTCGCTGTACCACGTAAGACGTGTAGCGTCACGTGCTGTAGCGCACGCGTCAGGCCCGTATATGTGGTTGGCCTTGCTACGCACACATTCCGGGAACTTTCGGATAGTACCTCGTATTAACGCGGAAGCTGTAAGAACTTTCTGTTTATAGTCGGATTGAAGCCTACAGAATTTAATTCCTTTGACAGGCGTATTTTAGAGTATATTTTGCTTGGTGAACAGTATTACATACTTCTCTACCGCAATTAAGGACGTAAATTCGCTAATTTGGAATGGACGTTTGCCGGTTTTTATATTTTCCAGACATTAATCGAAATAAAACTAACCTCGTCTTAGAACTAAACTTTCTTTGTACCTCTTAGTAGTACTAGGCGCTATTTGTAAAATTGCTTCTAATTCAGACTTTTCGTGTACTTGTTGATTGTATAGCTTATATGTTGGTCCTTTTCCTCTAACCGCACTACACTAGAAAAGCAGGGTTGCATATGTAGTTGAGCTATCTCGGCCTTCGCTATTGAAACTACGTGCAAACATATACATTTTACATACGCGGTATGTGCGTTTACGCGTAGGGAGAGGGAATGATTTCATTTATATTTCTGTTTGCGTCATATCTGCATGTCTACTCGTGGTGTTATCTATGAACCTTGCTCGTCTGTGCTCCCGTAAGTTGATCATATTGCTATGGAAATAACTTCGGGTACCACTTAACTTCACCTATCTAATCGCTGCCTCGGTCGCTCGCGATTAAACGTAGTTTTTCAAAGTCACGAGAAATGGCTTATTTCATTTCGCTTCCATATAGTACACGTCCAGCGGACAGACTACGGGAGATAGCTGTATGCCTTTCCACACGAACACCTATCAGTTCAGTAAATTACCCCCTATCTGCACTTTTAACCAGTCAACTGCATTTAAGCTGAGCTTTCGCATTTATGGCCCATGAAAAACGTATTTTATGTGATTTTTTTAAAGATCGCAGCAGCGTAAGTAACTTGGACAATTTGAACTGGAAGCCATGTCCGGAAACGTACCATTTCCATGCTACACCCATTTGAAAACATGTTAGTAACGTCACCGCTTATAATTTATTAGGTGTGACCTAGTACATAACTTTTTTTACAATTTCACTCATTAATAACCAAAGAAACGAAAAGGAAACCTAATCAGTTTTCACAAACGCTGTCTTTTACAGGTAAACTTCAACAATCTTTGCCCTTTTCAAAAGAGGGTTAGCATTCTGATCCACTATAAGTAAACTTTGGGGTAGCGAACACCAAATTCGGTGCACTGGTTTTACCTACGAATGATGTTGTGCTACCCATGATGTTGTGATACACACGCTCTATCACGTCTGGTGTCTCTGGAATTTCTCCTGCATCGACAACAACTCGTGCCACCAGATATTCGGTGTTGATTATGTTTGGTTTGTGGGGCTCTCAACTGCGCGGTTATCAGCGCCCATACAAATTCCCAACCTTTGCTCAGTCCAAACTCGCCACTTTCAGGAATGATGATGACTACATAAACACTCAGTCATCTCGAGGCAGGCGAAAATCCCTGACCCCGACGGGAATCGATCCCGGGACCCCGTGCTCGGGAAGCGAGAACGCGACTGCGAGACCACGAGCTGCGAACACCAGATATTCTGTCTCTACAGGTGTCTCATAAAACAAACTCTTTATTCGACGCCAGAGGAAAAAGTCCAGTGGAGTCAAATCCGGTGATCGTGGAGGCAATGCGACTGGATACGGATTCCAATTCAAAATATTGTCCACTCAGCCCCCTCTACTAGTCGTAGATGCTTGTAAGGACAATTTTAGAGCACTCTGTATAATGGTCTGGAGAAGAACACTAAATATGATGCACAGTTCGGTTCAAACGGTCTGCAGAGGCACGCTAAATGTAATGCGTAGTTTTGTTCAAACACTAAGCATTGCATCAGAAATCAATATGCCCCATTGATAGCAAGGGAACATTACGACCCACTTACGGAATTTGTAGAGGTGCAAATGGCTAGCTTTGGTGAATGTGGTTTGACGTATCATGAAATTGCATATTTTACGGGTTGTACTATTGCTATAGAAACTCACATGTGAAGTACGTTATGGTAAATGGGAAGATTGTCGGACAGTCGAAACTCACCCTGAATTCTTTTACACAGGCAGAATATAACGAAAGAAATGCACTCAATGTTTTAGCTGCTAGGACCACTGAAAATACTTTTAAAAAAATTGTTGAAGTTACTCATTTTGTCGAATGAAGAACTGCTTATGACAGCGGTTTTTACAGCCTTCCTGTCTAGCGCGCGATCGACTGGGATAAGAGAGCGTAACGCCGCGGAGTGCTAATACTGGGAGTGACACAAGCGAGTTTGAAGCATCTAAGCAGTATAAAAAATGTCACGATTCACAGCAGGCACACCCGTCGAAAAATTGATGCTTTCAGGCATGTTGCAGTAGTTGTTGGTTTTATTTAGAAAGCATTGCGGTAGAGTAAGAGACGACCCTGGACGTTGCTCAGCTTATTGTGCTAGCTCAAATGACACGAAGCTATCAGAAATTACTTCTTCCAACAATTTCCTTAAAAATACATTCCACAGTGGTATAAATTCTTTATAGAGAGTCTCATTGGTTGTTCTGGATTATATCAATAGTCTTTTGTCGTCGTCCTTAAAGACAGAGGTATAGTTATGTCCAAGTCAAAAGCCCAAGAAAAGCAATGAATTAATTTCTGTAACTGGTTAGAAACCGTTTCGAATGAAATGTTAAAAATTATTCGTTCTAGATTCTGATAGGTTGATTATAAGATTCTTACCAGTAAACAGTCATTTTTTATTTGTGTCCTAATATGCCTTGACGACCCTGAAGACAAGATATGAAGCTGCAGAAACAGTAACCACTGTCATGGTTGTGTATGAAAGATTAATAGCATTAATCGATTGTACAAAACACTGTCTTTTTTTCGTCTCGAAATGATAAAGTGCGGTTTGCTCGCAGTTCTTTCACGAAACCCGACTATTTGACATGAGACCCATCAGATGTGGGGATGTTAGCTACAAATTAATGACATCTCCTCCA
The DNA here is from genome assembly GCF_023897955.1 of Schistocerca gregaria. NCBI lineage: Eukaryota > Metazoa > Arthropoda > Insecta > Orthoptera > Acrididae > Schistocerca > Schistocerca gregaria. The sequence goes on along the minus strand of NC_064931.1, from coordinate 199,148,779 downwards.
CACTTTTACGTGAAGTAAACTTCATTGTTTTGCGATTTCCTATAATGTCTAATTTCTTGAACCTGTTCAGCCAGGTCGAAGAAGACGTGAAATCAGCAGTGTTAATCTCAATTGCAATTGAGAGGGCCTGCCTCTTATAAGTAACTCTGCATGGTTCATATCTCGAGAAAACTCCTCTAAGGAACTGTTCATGTTATTTATTCAATTTTAGGGTTTATATTGGTTGGTAATGAGGGGTAACGGGACTTCGTGGCCACCCTGTACAGTAAATCTTTCTGATAGTTTTTCTTTCACAGTTTTCGAGTTTTATTTGGGCGAGTATATATGCATTATTTTATGTAAGTCTTTCTTTTATTTATACAGTTCGCAATGAGATTTTACAAAGTAAAACAGGGTTTGCACACTGCTTAATATGAAGCGTTAAACACAATGAACATGAATTCAATTTTATCTTCACTGTTAAACTTACGTTTCGCAGAAGCAGCTGGTAATTATGATGGATGTTAAATGAGTTACAAATTTGAGTGAACAGTAACTACGGACAAATGTTTTAGAGAAACTATGAAAGAATACAGAAATTCGCTTTACAAATTATAACCGCGCTGAGTCGTGTTATCTGTTTACTGATGCGCTATTTGCAGTCCACTACACCACCGATGCCGGCCGCGGTGACCGTGCGGTTCTAGGCACCTCAGTCTGGAACCGCGTGACTGCTACGGTCGCAGATTCGAATCCTGCCTCGGCCATGGATGTGTGTGATGTCCTTAGGTTACTTAGGTTTAATTAGTTCTAAGTTCTAGGGGACTGATGACCTCAGATGTTGAGTCCCATAATGCTCAGAGCCATTTGTACCAACACCACCGGTACGGATATACATTTTTCCAGCCTCTTGGCGAATTACGAACTTTTAGCAACTAAAATTTTGACAGTGTCCTTCTTTCCGTGCATTCGTCCTGTATAAAAAATTGCATGGCATATTTCAGTATGTTGGATTGGACCACTCCCTTGTTAGATAGCCCATAATAAATCCGATATTCTTTTCGTCTGACCATCTTTGAGGAAGTACACCTCGAAACGAATTTGAAAACAGAAGTGGATGTAAGTCACCATGTGGATCGTAAGGAGCAAATTTAGTAATTTGTGATTTTAATTCGTCTACTTACGTCATAGGGCCTTTAACCTCCGTAGTTCCATTCAGCCCTTGTTCCTATACTTAGCTTTTTAGTTACCCAATACTTGGTTTGTGACATGACATTAAAGTAGCTTCATTACTGTCTACTAGGTTCACTCTCTCATATAGCGCAAACTCCACTCCGTTAGTCTTATATCTGTAAGTTTCTAAGCGTGATTTCCCTTCATTCGCTCTATCCCACTAGTTTTTTACTGTTTCTACTTGTTCAGTTACCTCACATTTTACTTGACTCAAACTGCCAGTTATATTCTCAGTTGCTATACTCTGATTTTTGTATGCTGTCTCACAAGTGTTTTTTAACTCAGGAATTTCTTCCCTTACCGAGCGAACAGTTCTAGTCCGTTTCTGTTTTATTTAGGTCACATAGATTTTAATTTTAATACTTGAATTATGTATTTGCTTGTGCACTACTGCTAAATCAACAGGTATTTCTTCTTTTGAGTTTTCATGACAAGTAGTTAGTACTGGGTTTGTGCATAAGCTCGTAGTATTTTTCCATAAGTTTAAAAAAACACAGCAGACACACTTAATAGATACTTCTCTATAAATAATATATTCTCCTTCACTACTGAAACCAGTCTGCCAATGCTGGGGTAACTTTTCGATTCCCCGACCGTGGAGTAACGTCATTTCACGCAGTCTTCCTGGACTTTGTTCTTGGAATACGTCTGCAAGAGGTCTCAGTTGTTGACAATAAATGTCAGCAGTGATGCTGACACCTCGGGAGGCAATTCATAGCACATACGCCTTCACTGTTCCACCAGATGGAGAACATTTATTTTGTGGAAGCGCACAGGTCTTTGTACGCGGAGTTGTTGCTTTGTTTGGACTCAAACATTCCTTTCTTTACCGTGTGTTAGCATAAAGGCTCCAGTAACGATAGAGTATAGAAAACGCCAGTGTTGTTCACGAGCCAATTGATGATAAGCAAGCAGAGATGCGCATACGGTTAACCGCTTACTTTTGTGATTTTGGCTTAGAGCATGCAGTATCCATTCTCCCGCTTTTGAACCTTCTCCACTGCATGCGAATGTCGCATGATAGTGGTATGATCACAGATCATCACATTTGCCAGCTCTCGAGAACACTGACGTGGCTTATTGTGGATAAATGCGTTTAATAAAAAAAAATGGTCCAAATGGCTCTGAGCAATATGGGACTTAAGATCTGAGGTCATCAGTCGCCTAGAGCTTAGAACTACTTAAACCTAACTAACTTAAGGATATCACACACATCTATGCACGAGGCAGGATTCGAACCAGCGACCGTAGCGGTCTCACGGTTCCAGACTGAAGCGCCTAGAACCGCTGGGCTACAACGGCCGGCTGCGTTTAATCGATCTTCATCAAATCTCCTGAACGTGGAGAGTTATTAATGTTAAAACGAGCCTCCTTAAAACGAAAAAATCATTTTCTTCCCGTGCTCTGTCCATTACCATTATCCGCACACACGTCGCATATGTTTGTGGCTGCACCTGCTGCTGTCTCGCGTCTATTATGCTCAAACAAAGAATATATCGTCAATGTTCCAATTTCTCCACTTGGCACTCTATTTTCTAGCGTCCATAGCTCCACTCACAATCTCCAAATGACAATATGTAAACTCAAATAGCGACAGTGAACTACACAAATAAAAAATGACGATCTATAGAGAAACTCATAGAACCAGAATACCAACATGCAAAACATAAACGCTATGAACTTATGCACCAAAGTAATATTTATTCCGTAGTTTCTTCATGAACATTTCTTAATTGAATATTCCAAGATTCTGTTTGAGAAATTAGTTTTTTAAACATTTTTGGGTAGCTTCCTTCATTACATTGATGTACTTGCTAGTAATCAGATAAATATATCTCAACTTAATATATTTTGCTACGCCGCCGTGGTGCAGCCGCCGCGTGCATCAGCTGTGGACAGGGACAGGAATGCCGCCGACGGAAAGCTGCAGAGGCGGAGGCTGCGCCCCTCGATTTTGACGCCGCCGAGATGTCGAGTGATCTCGTGTGTGATTGAGAACGTAGACCGCCGGTCGCAGCGCCGCCGTCTGCGACGAGCTTCTCAGCGAGTCGCCCTTATGGGTGGAAGAGGCAGTATAACTCCCCTTCCTGGTCGTTTAGAGGCTCACCAGACGGTCGTAAACCCTCGTGACAACACAAAAACTCTCTTGTCACCGCGTCAACGCTAGCAAGCCAATAAGCTCACAGTCAGCTCCGAACACGTAACCAGTGTGCTCTCCTTGTCCGACGCGAAGTATCTGTGGTCGATCACTGGGCCTCCGTCTGGGAAGCCGGCATCGTATAGTTAACCAAAATCGCCAAGCGCCGCAACAGAAGCAGGCCGAGGTGAGCAGCAACCCCGAGTCTCTCGTGCAGCTCGTACGTGCAGTAGCAGTTCCCAATACTCAAGTTCAGTCCCGACAGAAAAGGTTGACAGTGTGGTGGCTTCCTGTCAGGAAGGTCGCAGTTCGTAGTAATAGACGGCAAATCATAGAGTAAAATTGAAGTGATATCAGTTCCCCAGGGAAGCATCCTGGGACCTTTGCTTTCCTGATCTATATAAATGACCTGGGTGACAATCTGAGCAGTTCTCTTAGGTTGTTCGCAGATGATGCTGTAATTTACCATCTAGCTAGGTCATCCGAAGACCAGTATCAGTTGCAAAGAGATTTAGAAAAGATTGCTGTATGGTGTGGCAGGCGGCAGTTGACGCTAAATAGCGAAAAGTGTGAGGTGATCCACATGAGTTCCAAAAGAAATCCGTTGGAATTCGATTACTGAATAAATAGTACAATTCTCAAGGCTGTCAATTCAACTAAGTACCTGGGTGTTAAAATTACGAACAACTTCAGTTGGAAAGACCACATAGATAATATTGTGGGGAAGGCGAGCCAAAGGTTGCGTTTCATTGGCAGGACACTTAGAAGATGCAACAAGTCCACTAAAGAGACAGCTTACACTACACTCGTTCGTCCTTTGTTAGAATATTGCTGCGCGGTGAGGGATCCTTACCAGGTGGGATTGACGGAGGACATAGAAAGGGTGCAAAAAATGGCAGCTCGTTTTGTATTATCACGTAATAGGGGAGAGAGAGTGGCAGATATGATACGCGAATTGAGATGGAAGTCATTACAGCAAAGACGTTTTTCGTCGCGGCGAGATCTTTTCACGAAATTTCAGTCACCAACTTTCTCTTTCGAATGCGAAAATATTTTGTTAAGCCCAACCTACATAGGTAGGAATGATCATCAAAATAAAATAAGAGAAATGAGAGCTCGAACAGAAAGGTTTAGGTGTTCGTTTTTCCCGCGCGCTGTTCGGGAGTGGAATGGTAGAGAGATAGTATGATTGTGGTTCGATGAACCCTCTGCCAAGCACTTAAATGTGAATTGCAGAGTAATCACGTAGATGTAGATGTAGAAAAATAATAATAAGATTGCACCCGGAGCTCTAAACCATCAAAGAGTACAAAATAACAAAACAAGGTAATAATAATAGTCCCAGCTTCACACAACTATTAAAAAACTGCACATTGTCATATATATTCACATATAAAAATAAACATTCGATCACTGAACTAAAAATGTCAAAATTATTCTGCAAATGCCTGGGAAAAGAAGTGAAGCACCTGGAGGGCATGGTCAGATGTCAATGTCCACCTACACACCATCGATAGGTATGCAAATTATTAGAGCTGCAATTCTTTTCGACAGACGGAATGACCATCAGAGTGCATTAGAACTGTCTGTGTTGAGTGTTGTTACCAGACCTGGTAGGGTAAACAGGGTGATTTTTTTTTCCACTGTGTACAAACTAGGGATTGATCGATGGCAGGATTCGGAACAAAAAAGGTCTAATGTACCTACGTTCGGAAATTCATGGTTTCCTTGCTAGAGACCATTTATGCATTTGTTACAGAGACTGCGGTCTAATAAGCGGCCGGCCACTGGTGGCCGAGCGGTTTTAGGCGCTTCAGTCTGGAACCGCGCGACCGCTACGGTCGCAGGTTCGAATCCTGCCTCGGGTATGGATGTGTGTGATGTCCTTAGGTTAGTTAGGTTTAAGTAGTTCTAATTTCTAGGGGACTGATGACCTGAGATGTTAAGTCCCATAGTGCTCAGAGCCATTTGAACCATCTAATACGCGCTGTACAATGCAGCCACAGTTACAGTATGCATGGTTCCTCATAGGTCATTCCCTAGCGCCCTCTCCTGCCCCAGTAATTGATAATGTTGTGTCCGGTTCACTTCTCTTACTTACTCACCTTGTAGTGGATGTGATACAGCGTTGTACACAGTGGTTCCGTATTCGAATCGAGAGTTTTCCTACATGTTGTGTACTTACGGATAGGCATATGGCAGCGGGCAGCAAGGTTGTATCTGGAGACCTATCCCCACCGAAACCACAGCATTCAATGTCTGCAACAGTGTTTCGCCGTTTGTCTGAGGAAGGGTCGTTTCAGGAAGCAGGAAATCATGAAGGACTTACCCGAAATGTCGGGACACCAGACTTGGAGGAAAATGTGATTAACATCGTGGAATGCGACCGCCGTGTCAGTACCAGGCAATTGGATCGCCAGTACAGGGTAAGCCAGACGATCGTCTGGAACATTCTCCATGACAATTATTACTACCCTTATCACTTACAGCGTGTTCAGGACTCTCTAGCGACAAACTTTCCACATCGGGAGCAGTTTTGTCACTGGTTTCTTCAGCAGGCAGCCACGATTCCGGGATTTGTGTCATTTATCCTATTAACATATGAGGCCAGCTTTACGCAGAGTTGTATCTTCAACTTTTATAACAATTAGAGGGATAGCATGCAGAAACCTTTCGGTATGGTGACAGCGAAGCATCAGCATGGCCAGAATGTGTGGGCCGGGCTAATTTACGACCGTGTTTTGGGATCAATCTTCCTTTCACGTCGCTTAACAGACCTGAACTGCCGGCGTTTCTTGATGGTGCTCCAGCCCTCTTCGCCGTTAACGTCCGGACTCATTTAAATCGTGTCTTCCCTGATCGATGGATCAGACGAGGGGATCCAACTGCATGGCCTGCTCATTTACTGGATCTCAACCAGTGTGATTTCTGGTTACGGGGCCATCTCAAACATATCGTGTATGCAGAGCTCATTCCAGATGTGGAGACACTGGAGCAGCATATTAGCGCTGCCTTTGACACTGTTGGGATTCAGCCTGGCCGATGTGAATGTGTGAGACAGAACATGCTACGGCGCATACACGTATGCGTTGAGCCACGTGGAAACCATTTTCAACACGTACTGCAACTGTGTCTGCATGGTACAATGCGCATTAGACCGCAGTATATGTAAAAAAGTACGATTGAATAAATGGTCTCTAGCATGGAAATGACGCATTTCCGGACACAAGCTCATTAGACCTTTTTTGTTCCATATCCTCTCATCGATCAATCCATAGAGTTTGAACTTGGTGGAAAAAATCACCCTGTGTAATGGACGTGAATAGCATCGGATGTTGCGTGACCACTGTGAAGGATACGGAGACGCCGTGTACTCGTAGGAGACAACGCTGTCACCAGCTAGCAGTCTGAACGAGGCCTCGTTGTGGGTCTGCATTTGCCCGACTGGTCGAATCCTGCAATATCCAGATTTCTGAGGCGTCATAATGTGACAGTGACCCGATGTTGGACTGCATGGCAAGGTGAGGACAGACGTGCATGTTAAGATTCCGGTCGACCACCATAAGGGACGGTCGCGGTATTGTGCACCAGCACATCGTAACCCTTCAAATCTGCACCTGTTATCTGTGAACAAATAATGGACTCCCTGAAACTTAGTGTGTTATTCCGCACAACTGGTTGGAGACGAGCTCCAGCCGGACTAGCGAATTACTGTTCCACGCGTAGGCTGCCGTTAACACCACATTACAAACAGCTGTTTGGAGAGAGGCAGTGACCGTGATGTATGGACTGCTAATGGATGGTGTTCAACGATGAACTGCCGTTCTCCACTACCTCGGATGACCATCTGCCTACCCTATCGTGTAGGGCCCCCGCGGGCACTCAGAAGTGCCGCAGCATAACGTGGCATAGATTCGACTGATGTCTGAAGTAGTGCTGGAGGGAATTGACACATGAATCCTACAGGGCTGACTACAAATCCGTAAGGGTACTAGGGGGTGAAGGTCTCTTCTGAACACCACGTTGCAAGGCATCCCAGGTATACTCAATAGTGTTCACGTCTGGGGAGTTTGGTGACCAGCGGAAGTGTTTAAACTCAGAAGAGTGTTCCTGGAGCCATTCTGTAGCAATTCTGGACGTGTGGGGTGTCGTATTGTCCTGCAGGATTTGCCCAAGTCCCTCGGAATGCACGATGTACAGGAATGGATGAAGGTGACAGGACTGGATGCTTACTTATGTGTCACCTGTCAGATTCGTATCTAGGCGTATCTGGGGTCCCATATCACTCCATCTACACACATCCCACACCATTACAGCCCCTCCACCAGCTTGAAGAGTCCTCTGCTGACATGCAGGCTCCATGGGTTCATGAGGTTGTCTCCATACCTTTACACGTCCATCCGCTCGATATAATTTGAAACGAGACTCGCCCGACCAGGCAACGTGTTTGTAATAATCAACAGTCCATTGTCGGTGTTGACGGGTCTATGCGAAGCGTAACGCTTTGTGTCGTGCAGTCATCAAAGGTACACGAGTGGGCCTTCGGCTCCGAAAGCCCATATCCATGATGTTTCGTTGAATGATTCGCGCGTTCAAAAATTCAAATGGCTCTGAGCGCTATGGGACTTAACTTCTGAGGTCATCAGTCCCCTAGAAGTTAGAACTACTTCAACGTAACTATCCTAAGGACATCACACACATCCATGCCCGAGGCAGGATTCGAAACTGCGATCGTAGCGGTCGCGCGGTTCCAGACTGTAGCGCCTCGAACCGCTCGGCCACTCCGACCGGCGATTTGCACGTTGACACTAGTTGATGGCCCAGCGTTGAAATCTGCAGCACTTTGCGGAAGGGTTGCACTTCTGTCACGTTCAACGATTCTTTTCAGTCGTCGGTGGTCCCGTTCTTCATGATCTTTTTCCGGCCGCAGCGATGTCGGAGATTTGATGTTTTACCGGATTCCTGATATTCACGGTACACGCGTGAAATGGTCGTACGGGAAAATTCCCAGTTCATCGCTACCTTGGAGATGCTGTGTCCCATCGCTCGTGCGTCGACTGTAACACGACGTTCAAACTCACTTAGATTTTGATAACCTGTTATTGTAGCAGCAATAACCGTTGTTACAACTGCGCCAGACACTTGTTGTCTTATACAGGCATTGCCGACAGCAGCGCCGTCTTCTGTCTGTTTACATATCTCTGTATTTGAATAGACATGCGTATACCAGTTTCTTTGGCGCTCCAGTGTATAGCATCGCAGTGACGAACTGTCAAAAGTGAATTGTTAAAATCGTATTTTTACATTTCTTAACTACGAAAAGTAATATGATTACCAAGACACGACATATAAAATTTACTATAGATGCAATATGGTTGTCACTTCCAACTAGACGTAAGTAGCAAAGCAGCTGTAAACATAAAACAGCCACGATTTACATAGAGATAATCTTGCCAATGTTATTTTGGCAGGTAATTTCATAGTGGCAATAAGCCGAAACAGGCCTTTTTTTTGTAAAATTCTTAAATAAATGTATCACCTTACTGCAGCTAGTTTTGGAGCATTGATTTTCATTATGTCTTATATTGAAGTAAACTATGGAGCATAAAATAGAGATATTTTTGAAATTATATTTGTCAATAAGTCTCTAATATTCGTTTTTTGTTACAGGTCCCACGGTGAAACGGCGGAAAGAGGTAAGTAGTTCAGTTCGATTCACATTACTAATTTCGCCGGGTATACGCATGATCTAACTAAAAATCGTTGGCGCTCGTCTTACTATCTCTGGGAGGTTAACAGGTTCTTCAATACCATCAGATGTGTTACGAAAACGTTTAAGTTTCAAGGGGGTAGCATGTTCGTAATTATGTACCGAAGATTCAGTATACCACGTCGTTGGCCGACTAATATCCCGCGACGGAGGTTTAGTTCCAAACCGTTCGCGGTTTGAGACTGCAAGCATCACATTGAGCTGAAAAAGAAACTATTTCCCTTGCCAAGATAAACAAAAATATTTAAAAGTCGAAGATGAAGTTTAACGCTTAACTGAAAACGCATGTGCCCAGGGAAGTGTGATAGGACAGCTGTTGTTTTCTGTATATGTAAACGATCTAAAAGATAGGATGAGCAGGAGCCTATGACCGTTTGCTGATAACATTGTAGTGTACGGGAAAGTGTCATCGGTTATTGACCAGAGGAAGACACGGGATTACTTTGATAGAATTTCTATTTGCTTTCTTTAAATGTGTAAAAATGCAGATAAGTAGGAGAAAGATCCCCATAATGTTCGAAACAGAACTAGTAATATGTACTGATTGACACAGTGAAGTCGGTTAAATATCTAGGCGTAATGTTGCGAAGTGACATGCAACGGAACTAACACGTGAGGTCGGTAGTAGGAAAATCGGACAGTCGTCTTAGGTTGTTTAGGAGATTTTTAGGAAAGTGCCGCTCATCTATAAGTGTAACCATGTATAGAACTCTAGGTCATCTCATTCTTGAGTACTGTGCGAGTGTGTGGGATCTCAACCAGGTCAGATTAAAGGAAGACATCGAAGCAATTCAGAGGCGTGCTGCTGGATTTGTTACCGGTAGATTCGATAAATACGCGAATATTGCGGAAATATTCCGTGAAATCATATGGAAATCCGTGGAGGTTAAAAGACGTTATTTTTTGAAATACTATTGAGAACGCTGAAATTAGCGGCAGATTACAGAACGGTTCTGCTGCCGGCAACGTACATTTCGTGTAAGAACCGCGAACCAAGGTAAAAGACATTAGTGCTCGTATGCAGGCATATAAACAGTTCTTTTTCCCTCCCTCCGTTTGCGAGTAGAACAGGAAAGCTAATAACTAGTAGTGATAAAAGGTACCTTCCACCATGCACTGTGTGTTGGGCTCCTTAATAAGTATGTAGATTGATGTATAAAATTTTCTGGGTTTTGTACTGCGTCATAATGTAAAAACTTATACCAGTGAAACCGACGTTTCGGCCACAGTTACAAGTCGCCTTCTTCTGGGTCTACTCTGGCCGCGAAAGGCTAAGCAGCTATAAGTATGTAGATGTTCCGGAGTCTGTGTAAGTGGTCGAGAGAGTACGGGCACATTAACATGCAACGTTCCGAGCACAGCAATCGGGTCGGAGATGAGCTAGACTGGGATCTGTACCGTTGCCACCGTAGACTTGTTCAGTATGACTCGTCAAAGCCTCATTACTACAGGAGCTTGTTACAGTCAATTTCGTGGACTATGGGAACACCTCTCTCACTCATTCGAAACGAACTAAAAGTTAGAGTATTTGTTCAGCAAAATTGACACGAAGCATATGTAAACAACGCAGAGATGCAGCACATCTATAATCTACAGGAGATACCTACACGTTAAATGTTAACATCGATAAGAATCATACAATGTGACCATTTAAACTCCTGTCGAACGGAAACGATTACTGCAAGCAAGCAGTTACTATTGATAGCCGTCTGCAGAAAATAACAACTGCTTGCTTCTCTCATCTTTGGTGGAAACTGCCACTGAACCTTCTTATAAGGCGTGAGTCATCATACACTTCCATGATTTGTTACATATGCTTATGTCGTGTATTTGCTAATCTGCCAGTGTTGTCCTGTGATGCACAAAGTTGTTGAAACTTAGCTGATTCAGTGAATGGATCTTCCTACTTCGTTAAAACAAACCGAAGACGTCACTGAAATGCGTTGAGATACAATGTCGTACTTATCGCCTATTTCAGAAATATCTTGCATTTGGTCTGGTACCATCTGTTGTCCATTGAGCATGCCTGTGATAGAGTATGTCATGATTGATTGCTGTAGTCTTATATATATATATATATATATATATATATATATATATATATATATATATATATATATAAAGATCTCGTGATAATGGCGTGCACGTATACAGTACCTTAATCAAATGTTGATGAGAACTGGTGATTCACGGAGATACTGCGTCATGTGTATCACGCCGCTGAAGCAAGTAATGTGCGTGCCTTATCAGATTGCCGCTTGGATAGATAGATGATCGACAGGTGACCCATTTCAAGAATTTGGTGATAAAGGAACCATTTGTCTTTTACTGATACGGTATTACTGATTTCAGTAAGAGTTTAAAAAGGCCAAGTAATTGTCATTTCAGAAGGGAAGTAATGAAACTTGACTGGCGGATTTTGTCACTAAAAATTTTAAAAAGCTATTTTTTACAGTTGCCGTAGGGGCAGATTCCGCCTTAACGAAGTGTTGCTGCAACCAACGGGTCGGTTATCTATAAAGTATCGTTCATAAGCCCTGAAATAACCCCGACGATATGTGAAGTAGAATTGGCTTTCATCGCCGAGTACAAACTTAGCTTAGTATTGATTGTTCTTCACGGGCGACAAGAAAACCAAATTGAGATGTGAGGTAAGGGCCCTTGCATTACTGCCGGGGAAGCAAATCCGAAATGAAAAGTCAGACCGTACATGCAGCGGTTAGACGCTGTTTAGGCATAATGTCAGAGTTCCAGTCGCCATCCGTGCAGTTTTTTCTAAAATCAAAAAGTAAACAACATAATTTGTGCATCTGTACTGGCGTGTTATAATCAATATTTGTGGTGGAATATGTTGTATCGCCGACGCTGTTCGTACACTAGCTTGCTGTCAACCCCAGACAGGCAAGTGGAGGTACTGCACCTATCATTGCCATCTGCGTAGACGTACGTAACGTCGAATACAAGTAATTTCCTCGAAAATGGCACGACGTTTAGATTGAGTGTTACACGTCACGCCGTTTCGACCAACTTGTTCGCAGGAAACTCGAGAGCTTTATATTGGTTCAATCCGCCGAGGAAGACATCGAGATCCCAGAAATGTCGTTTGTTCACAACAGAAGCAGTGTACGACGATAATTGATTGTGACAAGTTAGTCATGCTTATCGATGTCTCATTATTCTGCCATTACATCCATAAGGTTCAGGCATAATTTCAGTTCTCATACTAAACAGTCATTGACGTGCAGATGAAATACAGACGTGAAGAATTATAAAGTCCCAAGTATACCGAACTGTTAACCTGCAAGTAGCGTCCCTGCTTTTACCTTTAATGAAGTAAAAGTGACAAGTTTAGTAAGAAACCAGTGCACATGCTTTTGGTTGTCATACCGTCGTCTTGCAAGCATACGCGCACTGTATGTTGAGAGGTGGCTGGACTTTGATTCCACGAACGAGCTACAGTGCTTCAACTGACGATTATGGCCGGAGACGTTTAGATGGGTCGAAGATGTAGAACATAGGAAGGAACGTGATGTAACTTGCACAATAGCGTACCTGTATGTTGCAGTCCGGTTGAAGTGTGCTTCTTTGAAAGATCTCGAAGCAACTCAGAGGCGTGCTGCTAGATTTGTTACCTGTAGGTTCGATCAGTGCCCAGGAATTACGGAAATGCTTCGTGAACTCAAATGGGAATCCCGGGAGGGAAGAAGAGGCTCTTTTCGCGAGGCACTCGTGCGGAAGTTTAGAAAACCGGCGTTTGAGGCCGACTGCAGATCGATTCTAATACCACCAACGTACGAGGACCACGAAGATACGAGGGCATTTCCAAAAGTAAAGATACAATGGCTCGCAGTCCTTAAATAGAACATTTATTTAGAAAACGTCACTTACATCTTATTAACTGGATTATTTGTTACTTTTCGACGTAATCACACCCGTTATCCAAACATTTGTTAAGTCGGTGCACAAGCTTTTGTTTCCCACAGTCGTAGAAGGTTGTCGCCTGTTGTCGGAACCACATTTCAACTTCATCTTTGATCTCTTCATCGTCGTTGAATGATTTTCCACCAAGATGTGACTTCAGGTAACGGAAGACATGGAAGTCGGTGGGAGCAAGGTCCGGGCTGTATGGCGGATGGTCCAATACGTCCCATTTGAATTGTCTGAGTAGTGCTTTGGTTACGAGCGCTGCGTGAGTCCGAGCGTTGTGATGAAGCAAGCGGACTCCACTTGTCAGCATTCCCCTGCGTTTGTTTTGAATTCCCCTCGAAGACGTTTCAAAGTCTGGCAATATGCAGCAGCATTAATTGTCGTTCCAGGAGGCATAAATTGCAACAGAAGTATGCCTTGTCTGTCCCAAAAAACAGAAGCCATGATTTTCTTCGCTGAAATCGACGTTTTGCATTTTTGCATTTCTTGCCTTTTGGTGAATTCGAATGGCGCCATTGCATTGATTGTTGCTTTGATTCAGGTGTCTGGTGATAAACCCACGTCTCGTTACCTGTCGCAGTGTGATCTAGGAACTCATCACCTGCTTCAGCATAGCGTGTGAGGAATTCGAGTGCAAAGCCCATCCTTTTTGTGTTCTTCCATTAACAGTTTCGCAACCCAGAGCGCACACAATTTCCTGTACCCTAACATGACAGTCACAATGTCATAAAGAGTTGTCATTGACACGTCCGGTATGATCCGATGCAATTCGTTCAATGTGAGACGTCTATTCGCACGAATTGCTTCCTCTGTTCTGCAAAGAAGGGCATCAGAGATCACAGATGGCCGACCTGTTCTTTGTTCGTCATGTACATCGGTCCTACCTTCAGAGAAGTAACGATACCATTTCGTTACATTTTGTCGATTCATAATGTTCCCATAAACAGAAACAATTTCTTTGTAAATATCCGCTGGTCGCTGACCTTTTGCATGAAGAAAGCGTATGACGGTGCGCACTTCGCATTTGGCGGGATTCTGAATCGGCGCAGCCATTTTAAACACGACCTACTCCAACCAGAAGCAACGTTCAACTGCCGAACGACCGCGAGGAGAAAGCTAACGGTTCAAGGTTAACACCAGTGTTGCCAACTTGCTTGCAAAAGCTCTTCTGTTCCTCTGGCGTACGGTGTATCTTTACTTTCCGAAATACCCCCGTAAGATGAGAGAAATTAGGGCTCGTACGAATGCTTATAGACAGTTATTTTTTCCTCGCTCTACTTGCGAGTGAACAGGAAAGAAAATGACCAGTAGATTTACGTGATATAGTGGTACATGATACCCTCCGCCATGCACCGCACGGTGACTTGCAGAGTATGTATGCAGATGTCGATGAAAGCTTAGGTTCGCTTTACCTGCCTTAATGCATTGTTCAGACTATGCAATCTAGTGGAGGAGACAGTGTGATATGTCCTTGGTTTGAATAGTCTGGTCGTGTTCATGAATTTTGTAACCCGAAATATTGCGTATTTTAATACTATTCAAACCACAGTAACAACTTTGATCAGATATTTTTCATGTTCAGTATGGCAGTGCTCCTATTTATGAAATGGGAGCCATGAGTTGTTGAAATGACTCTTAGCAGTACCATGCTGCAAGTGCCTGAGAGGATGATTGATTGTTCGTTTGTACGAGCAGCATGTTTCAACATATCTTGAGTCAGAAAATGGACTTGTTTGCGTCAAGACAAGCATCCACATGGACACTGCGACGACGTTTGGAGCACTGTTAGCATGGCCACCACTGCTGCTTTCCATTATGCGACAGCCATGAGAGAGGCCCATTGTCAGTGGAGCACCCATCGAAAATACTGCACAGAGGAGTGGCACGACGTCTTCTCGGCGGGTCTCGGTTCTGCGTAGAGCCTCACAATGGACTTGTCTGTGTTTGGAGGTCTCGTGAAGAATGAACGATGCCAGAATGCATTCATCTCCACCATGCAGGCCCAGCTCATGGCTTGGACGGGTCTCAGTTCACAATGGACTTATCAATGTTTGGAGGTTTCGAGAAGAATGAACGATGCCAGAATGCATTCATCACCACCATACAGGCCCAGCACATGGCTTGGACGGGTTCTGGTTCTTTGTAGAGCCCCACAATGGACTTATCCGTGTTTCGAGGTTTTTTGAAGAATGAACAATGGCCGAAGGCATTCATCACCACTATGCGGATCCAGCACCTGCCTCATTGAAGTCCTGGATTTGTGTAGAGCGTCACAATGGTCTTATCTGTGTTTGGGGTTTTTGTGAAGAATGGACGATGCCAGAATGAATTCATCACCACCATGTGGGCCCAACACATGGCCCTGACGGGTCCCGGTTCTGTGTAGAACCTCACAATGGACTTGTCCATGTTTGGAGGTTTCATAAAGAATGAACGATGCCAGAATGCATTCATCACCACCATGAAGGCCCAGCACATGGCTCAGATGGGTCCCAGTTCACTATGGACTTATCCATGTGTGGAGGTTTCGAGAAGAACGAACGATGCCAGAATGCATTCATCACCACCATATAGGCCCAGCACATGGCTTGGACGGTTTCCGGTTCTTTGTAGAGCCTCACAATGGACTTATCCGTGTTTCGAGGTTTTGTGAAGAATGAACGATGGCTGAAGGCATTCGTCACCACCATGCAGGTCAGCACCTGCCTCGCTCAAGTCCTGGATTTGTATAGAGCGTCACAATGGTCTTATCTGTGTTTGGAGGTTTCGTGAAGAACAGGCAATGCCAGAATGCATTCATCACCGCCATAAAGGCGTAACACCTGGTTCGGACGGGTCCCGGTTCTGCGTAGAGCCGCACAATGGATTTATCCGTGTTCAGAGGTTTCTTGAAGGACAAATGATGCCAGACTGCATTTATCACCACCAACGGGCCCAGCACCTGTCGCGATGGTACACGGTGCCACTCGGTACACAACACAATCGCCTCTGGTTCACATAGCCAGTAATTTGGACAGCAGCTGTTACTCTTTTGACGTATTAAGGTTGTTGGCCATGCCCTATCTTCTAAGTCTCTTTCAATAGGATAACGCAAAGCTGTGGGCTGCCCGTGCTGACCTAACCAACTTTGATGCAGAAAGTTTTTCCATGGCCGACAGATTCTTCGGATCTCCCACCTGTGGTCTGTCGACAGACTGGCAAATGATTGATAAATTGACCTACTCGTATCTGCCATCCAAGCTCAGGTCGACTGCCAGAGGTGTCACATTTGTATGTTAAAATTTTAGGCCTGTATACCCTCAAATTGCCTCCATACACTTAACGGCGTAGTGCAGCAACCCGACGTGGTATGGACTCAACAAGTCGTTGGAAGACCTGTGCAGAAATATCGATCCGTGCTGCCCCTATAGTCGTCCATGCGAAATTGTTGCGGTGCAGGATTTTGTGCACGAACTGACTTACGTCCCACAAACGTCGATGGAATTCGTGTCTGCTGATCTGGGTGGCCAAACCATTCGCTCGTGTCTACAATATTCTTCTAACCAATCGCGAACAACAGGGTATTTTCCTATGATAAAACTTTGGTTCGGATTGTTCTTATTCTCATTGATTATAACGTTTAAGTAGAATTTGCGGTCAATATTCACACAAAATATCTTTTTTTGTGTCATTAAGGCTTAAAAATCATTAAATATGAAGATTTGGTTATGTGATCGCAAACACTTTTTTATTGGCCGCGCTTTGGTGACGTCACGGACTAGGAGTAACACGAAACTATACGAGTGTTATAGGACCGTTAGGCGAGTTTTCAAGGTTTTTACGTACATTTTCTGCAATCAGTTTAGCTATTTAATAATAGAGAAACGCAATTACAACTTTTAAGTAACAATAGAAAGAAAATTTCCGAACGCTGATTGAGGAAGCCTTGTCCCACCCATTACAGTGCAACACATTTGTAAGTAAGTTACTGAACTTTTGCGTGGACGTGGTGGCAATTTACCGGTACAGTGCAACCACATTTTACGTTTCTTCTGTCCCTGGACCACTCAGGAACAACTTTTCAGGACTTTTTATACACTACTGGCCATTAAAATTGCTACACCAAGAAGAAATGCAGTTGATAAAGGGGTATTCATTGGACAAATATATTATACTAGACCTGACATGTGATTACATTTTCACGCAATTTGGGTGCATAGATCCTGAGAAATCAATACCCAGAACAACCACCTCTGGCCGTAATAACGGCCTTGATACTCCTGGGCATTGAGTCAAACAGAGCTTGGATGGCGTGTACAGGTACAGCTGCCCTTGCAGCTTCAACACGATACCACAGTTCATCAAGAGTAGTGACTGGCGTATTGTGACGAGCCAGTTGCGCGGCCACCTTTGACCAGACGTTTTCAATTGGTGAGAGATCTGGAGAATGTGCTGGCCAGGGCAGCAGTTGAACATTTTTTTAATCGAGAAAGGCCTGTACAGGACCTGCAACCTGCGATCGTGCATTATCCTGCTGAAATGTACAATTTCGAAGGGTTCGAATGAAGGGTAGAGCCACGGGTCGTAACACATCTGAAATGTAACGTCCACTGTTCAAATTGCAGTCAATGCGAACAAGAGATGACCGAGACGTGTCACCAATGGCACCCCATACCACCACGCCGGGCGATACGCCAATATGGCGATGACGAATACACGCTTCCAATGTGCATTCACCGCAATGTCGCCAAACACGGATGCGACCATCATGATGCTGTAAACAGAATCTGGATTTATCCGAAAAAATGACGTTTTGCCATTGGTGCACTCAGGTTCGTCGTTGAGTACACCATCGCAGGCGCTCCTGTCTGCGATGCAGCGTCAAGGGTAACCGCAGCCATGGTTTTCGAGCTGATAGTTTATGCTGCTGCAACTGTTCGTGCAGATGGTTGTTGTCTTGCAAACGTCCCCATCTATTCGAGACGTGGCTGCACGATCCGCTACAGCCATACGGATATGATGCCTGTCACCTCGACTGCTAGTGATACGAGGCCGTTGGGATCCAGTACGGCTTTCCGTATTACCCGCCTGAACCCACCGAGTCCATATTCTGCAGTCATTGGATCTCGACCAACGCAAGCAGCAGTGTCGCGATACGATAAACCGCAATCGCGATAGGCTACAATCCGACCTTTATCAAAGTCGGAAACGTGGTGGTACGCATTTCTCCTGCTTACACGACGCATCACAACAACGTTTCACCAGGGAACGCCGGTCAACTGCTGTTTGTGTATGAGAAATCAGTTGGGAGCGTGCCTCATGTCAGCACGTTGTAGGTGTCGCCACCGGCGCCAACCTTGTGTGGACGCTCTGAAAAGCTAATCATTTGCGTATCACAGCATCTTCTTACTGTCGGTTAAGTTTCGCGTCTGTAGCACGTCATCTTCGTGGTGTAGCAAATTTAATGGCCAGTAGTGTAGATTTATTTGTGTGGTATGGTACTACACACGATTTGTAACCCATTTTCCGAAACGTAAATTCCAAAACAAGACATCACTGTGAACTGGCATTACGACAGTAGGAGGAGTAAACTAGCCAGTGACGTCACAGGCATCACGTGACTCGAATGGAGCGTTTTAGCGGGCTTTCAGATAATTTGAATATCATTTCTGTTTTTATTAAAGAATACTGAAATTCAAAGAAAAGCGTGTTGGAAGCATAAAAAGACGTAAGTAATCATTTAAGACAGTTTCCAGAAAACATTCAAATACCCTACGACGTCTTCTATTATAAAATCGGTCGTTGTTTGATAGCATGAAGTCAATGAGTGGCTGCAAATGGTCTCCGAGTATCTGAACATAACCATTTCCAGTCAATATTCGGTTCAATTGGACCAGAGGACCCAGTCCATTCCATGTAAACACAGCCCACGACATTATTGAGTCACCACCAGCTTGCACAGGGCCTTGCTGGAAACTTGGGCTCATGTCTTCGTGGGAACTGCGGTGTATTCGAACCCCGCCACGTCCTCTTAACAAATGAAATCGGGACTCATCTCTCTAAACCACTTTTTCCAGTCGTTAAGCTTCCAACCGATATGGTCACGAGACTAGTAGAGGCACTGCAGGCGATATCGTGTTACTAGCAAAGTCACTCACACCCGTCATCTACAGCCATAGCCCACTAACGCCAAAATTCGCCGCACTGTCTTAACGGAAACGTTCGTCGTACGTCTCACGTTGATTTCTGCGGTTATTTCACGCACTGTTGCTTGTCTGGTAACACTGACTACTCTATGCAAACGCTGCTGCTCTCAGTTGTTATGTGAAGGATGTCGGAAACTGCGTTGTCCACGGTGAGAGGTAATGCCTGGAATTTGGTATTCTCGTCACAGTATTAACACTGTGGATCTCGGATACTGGATTCCCTAACGATTTCCGAAATGGAATGTCCCATGCCTCTAGCTCCAACTATCATTCCCCGTTCAAAGTTTGGTAATTCACGTCTTACGGCATAATCACGTGGGAAACCTTTTCACATGAATCACCTGAGTACAAATGACAGCTCTGCTTATGCATAGTCCTCTTATACCTTGTGTACGCGATACTAGCGCCATCTGTATATGTGCATATCGTTATCCGGTGACTGGTTGTCTTAGTATATTTCGTGACGCTTTAACATCTAAACTGTCTTTAAAGGCTTTGAAAAAGTACATTGTAGTTGCAGGTAATTTCAGTAGCAATGCCTCATCGTCACAGCGTCATCTTCACTTAAAGTAACAAAGAATTTTGTACACATCGTATGTCTGTGAATCACCATTCTTCGCTTAGTACCTTCTCTTATATTAGTTCTTGGCATATTTTGTATCGTAAACGAGGAAAAAACCGGACATGTGGCAAAATGTTTATGGAAAGTCTCCGAAGTTCTGTATGCTAACGTTTTGCTGTTCTGTAACAACGGTCATTTGCCCACCAAGTGGACTGAATACGGATCTAGGCTATCATCTTGTCTGAAAAAGCTGTAAGACTACGCACTGAGCTATATTAACAGGTGGCACTAAGAGGCATAATTGATATTTAAAAACCAACCTAAAAACTGCTACAGTTCCCCTCTTCTGGGGTTAGGGGAGATTTGGAAGGATGGAGGGATTGTGAGCAAACATAAAAACCGAGATTTTAGGTGATTTTGCTGTCTGTAAGATGAGTAAAAGTTGAACAAGATTTAAGATTTATCTCTGAAGTGAAGAAGATGTTTCTGGAAACTGATGTGCAATCACGCATGATCTTCGTTAGAGCTATTTTTTTAAAGACATGTAGAGCAGTAATGTCCCTCCCAGTACTGAAGTGAAGATGCGTAAAATAGCAAATCAGTTCGTCGATGTATTTTGTGCACAAGTGAATACGACGGTCACACCGTCGAAACCTCGCCATAAGGCCGTGTACGTCGATGAGTCTTCGCACAAATTATACCACAGAAGTGTGCAACATTCACTTACCTATATTTTCTGGTGGGCAGTAGATTTGCGGATATGTTAGAGAATTGTAAGATTTGACAAATGTTCAATTTTACTGTGTTCATGGCATGTCGAGCAAGTCCCGAAGCCTGTTATTGCTGATAGTGCTGTTGCTTCCACCATCGTCAAGCCCCATTTGCTAAATTATCGGTGTTGTGGTCCGGGTAATTAGCTAAGCAATTAGTCCATGGGGAGCAAGGCTTTGATCACCTTGATACTACCTATGATAATCACGACAGTGGAGGTGTTGATAATGCAGATGCTGGACAGACGCCAAATAAATTACTAATATCCTAAAATAACCTGAAGATGTAGTAGCTAAACAGTCAAAAATGTCTGTGATGTCAATCCGAATGTGAGCATAGCTCAGTTTTGATTTTAAAAGAACCCTGGCATTTGCCTGTAACAAATTAAGAAAGCGACATGAAGATACGCAGAATAATGACCAGACTGGAAGGCTACATCACATCTGCCAAATAGAGTTCTTTGCTTTACTTTTGCTCCAACTCATTCGAAATACATCACCAATATTTACAACTACTGATCTAACTCACGATCAATGCCTTTAACACTTTCTGATGACTATCATATTTTAAAAAAATCCTTTTACTTAAGCCACCTTAGCGAGAAAGCTGTTTTCAGATTCGTAAAGGAACGCACAACATCAGGAAGACTAAAAGATAACTTTATTGTTACGTTAGAGATTACTTCGTGCATGCACGGTGCAGCTAGCTCAGACCTTCGATATCCAGTGAAAATATTCCTTCACGAAGTCAGAAAACAAGTATATGAAACTGCGGAGATTACATATTTACTCGTTTTCTCCTGTTTAATCTGGCCAGGTTGTTTCTTTTATCTGAGCACATACTTTGCAGTAGATATTTACTTTACCTGATGAAGGGTATTCTTGATTGTATGCAAATTTCATAGTCACCTTGACAAAGTTGAAGCCCTTAGTCTGCCTGTGTTTCCTCTTCCTTTCGGATTTAATCTCGGGGTTTTTGGGTAGCTTTCAATGTCTCAGTCTGTTCTCATATTGTTTTCTCTGAACTTTATATTTATTTCTTCAGTGGCAGCACTTACATTCACCCTATATCATTACGAATGCTAACTGGAGCTCTTCCTCTGCATCCTTTCACTATTCCTCAACAATTTAATCTTCGATGCTTATGTTTTGTTGTTATATTTCTTTTTATTCATTCAACTCCCTGTAGCCCTACGGCCGTGATGGTTCTGTCACCTTTGACATTAGGTCGTCGGGTTGCCTACTTGCAGGGCCGGGGGCTTGAATACATGCAGTTGGGCGGGAAATTCATAAAATGCAAGATACTGCTGGCAGGGAGTTCAAACGAATAGGATGGTGGGAAATTTAAAAAAAATGAAAAATCCAAGATGTCGGAACTTAGCCAGCTGTGTTACTCAGTCTGATTTGCTGGAAGAATGTTATTAGTTAGACCTACTCTAGTGTAAGTCACAAAACACCCTCAGTTTAAATGTATCCCCTTCTAAATTGTTTTCAAACTCCATTTTAGGAGCGACAAGGATAATGCATCATGTTATGCACTATAAAAATATAGTCGTTGGTATGTATTTACCATTCCTGCTTTTATTACAGCTGACTCAAGCCTACTAGAGGTTATATGTAATAATAACCTTTGACAAAGGTTGCAATATTTACTAATCAGAACTATGGTGCCACGGGTCTCTAAAAGTTTGTAGACTGATTTCTTATTATAAACTGTTTAATAACACTAAAATTTAATAAAAATATGCGATGTGAAAACACACACTTATACACACAACACAGCCAAAAGACAAACAAACTGAGCATACCCATATTAGAAAGGAAGGAAACAAGGAAGAAGGCGTTTTGACGATTTTATCGCCAAGTACCACTTAAACAGCGTATTTTTTCGTAATACACACAGAGAACTTCTCTAATGTTTACACATATATCACAACTAAAGGCTGTGACAGAGTTGAATTATCTCCAAAACAGATCGTGTAGCAAGACAGTGTCGATATCTCGAAAGTAAACTCTGTGATGAAATTAGTTTATCATTTACAGAACACACACACACACACACACACACACACACACACACACACACACACACACACACACACAGGCTGCTTACCGTGAGATGAAAGTGTAATTACAGATCTCTAAGAAAATTCTAGGAAAATAGAATTGTATTATTTCCCGAAATATTGCACACTTTCCAAGTTGTATGGAGCCTCAAATCACATATTTCTACATCTAAACTGTCTTTATTATTTGTTGAAATACAGAAAACTTGCCTATTAGCACTGCTTAAATAATTTATAGGTTAATAGATGATTGTAGTTTGATCTTTGTACGTAACATTACATTTGTCTAAATACATAAAACTTCATGGCAAAAAACACACTTGAGCACGACTGCAAATCTAAATTACAACATCAAATGCACAATGACTTACAAATTAAATACTTCCGCACTTTAATTCTCTCTATAATTTTTATTAAAATACACGCAATTCACTTATTGGCAACATTAAATTCATCACCAGATCTAAATTGCAGCCTGAAGTACACCGAGAATTAACAAAGTGCGCAATGACAACATCACAAAAAGCAGTTCTCCGTTCATCTTAGAATGCATTCTTCACTCTCGAAAGCGCATGGGATAATTGAATGGCTAGCTCTTTCTCTCTCTGTGTAGATGGAAGTCATCAAGATCTTCTCAGTATTCTCCCAATAAAATGCAGTCTCTGATTCGCCACAGCATTTTCTGCATGATAGTTCCGATTTAAGTTGTTTGTAATTGCAGTCCCTAGCTATTTAGCTGGAAACCAGAAACCAACGAGCGAGGTGGCGAAGTGGCTAGCCCACTGGACTCGCATTCAGGAGGACGACGGTTCAATCCCGCGTCCGACCATCCCGATTTAGGTTTTCTGTGATTTCCCTAAATCGCTCTAGGCAAATGCTGGGATGGTTCCTTTGAAAGGGCACGGCCGAGTTCCTTCCCCGTCCTATCCCTAATCAGATGAGACCGATGACATGGCTGTCTGGTCTCCTCCCCCAAACAATCCAATCCAAACCAGGAACCAACAGTATGAGTTTTTTGAGTTGCTGAGACACAATTTGGCGTATTTAACTGTCCTTTAAATCAGTGAAATAAAGATGAAAAGCAGAGCTGTTTATGAACATATTTGTTAACTTTCTTTTTTTAAATTTTTTGTTCGAGTCTGAAGTGAAAAAAAGAAAAGTGCGTGGCGATTAGCTACTAGTGTGGAATGTAATTTCCGGCGGCGGCTGCGGCGGCGGCGGCGGCGGCGGCGACGGCGGGCAGGCGCGTCGAGCGGATGCAGCGAGAGAGGTTGGCGCCGTCTCGGGCGCCGCTTTCTGCGCCCTTCCTGTTGCATCACGTGAGAACAGCCCCTCCCAGCTAAGCGCACCTGTCACCGCCTTGCAAAATTAGGCCGCCTTGTTCCCACTAGCAAAAGTCGTCGCCGACGCCATCCGCTGGCCTCGTACTCACAGCTGTGTACTGCCGAGGGTCCACGGTTGCTTTTCAACCTAAATACGAGGCCTGGTCATTCACTTTTAACTATAATTTCTGGTTTATTACAGGTATTTCAATTCCAACCGTGCAACTACTTTATGAACCGTATTTATATTCCCATTTACGTGTCGTTTTATGGAGAGAAAACATTTCGTCTCCGATTTTGGCCTACATAAGGAATTCTCGTCTACCCTTACATTTTTGAGGTATTACTTCGTTGTGAAATCACGTTTTTTGAAGACCCGTACTTTTTATTAAACACACATCAAAAACGTTTTGCATCACCCCGGTTCCCAGAATTCCTTACGATGACGTTGACTGTGGATACTGTATTACAGACACAGTCCCTTGACTGTTCAGAGATGTCGCTAAACCCGCCCAAAGATGTAAACAAGCATGCTTGAGCAGCGCCTTTTAGACTGAGGGGTTCCGACAGCCGATCCGTTCCAGTCGTTACACCAGGAAGTAGGTACACGGCTCGTATTATCTGTAGTTCAAAGTGCCTAGACGGTCAATACCGCGGTTCGATCGCGTCCCCATTGTTACTTTGTGCCAGGAAGGACTCTGAAGAAAGGAAGTGTCCAGGCGTCTCGCAGTGAACCAAAGCGATGTTGTTCGGACATGGATGAGATACAGAGAGACAGGAACTGTCTATGACATGCCTCGCTCAGTCCGCCCAAGGGCTACTACTGCCGTGGATGATCGCTACCTACTGATTATGGCTTCGAGGAACCCTGAATAATGCTTTTCGTGCAGCCACAGGACGTCGTGTTACGACTCAGACTGTGCGCAGTAGGCTGCATGATGCGCAACTTCATTCCCGACGTCCATGGCGAGGTCCATCTTTGCAACCACGACACCATTCAACGCGGTACAGATGAGCCCAACAACATGCCGAATGGACCGTTCAGGATTGGCATAACGTTCTCTTCCGCGATGAGTGTGTCATATGCCTTCAACCACACAATCGTCGGAGACGTGTTTGGAGGCAACCAGGTCAGGCCGAACGCCTTAGACACACTGTCGAGCGAGTGCAGCAAGGTGGAGGTTCCTTCCTGTTTTGGGGCGGCATTATGTGGTGCCGACGTACGCCGCTGGTAGTCATGGAATGCCATCCTTCGACCGATAGTGCAACCATATGGGCGGCATATTGGCCAGGTATTCGTTTTCATGGACAACAATTCACGCCCCCATCGTGCACATCTTGTGAAGGACTTCCTTCAGGACATCGCTCGACTAGAGTGGCCAGCACGTTCTCCAAATATGAACCCTATCGAACATGCCTGGGTTAGATTGAAAAGGGCTGTTTATGGACGACGTGACCCACCAACCACTCCGAGGGATCTACGCCGAATCGCCGTTGATGAGTGGGACAATCTGGACCAACAGTGCCTTGATGAACTTGTGGATAGTATGCCACGACGAATACAGGCATGCTCAATGCAAGAGGACGTACTGGGTATTAGAGGTACCGGTGTGTACAGCAATCTGGACCACCAGCTCTGAAGGTCTCGCTGTATGGTGGTACAACATGCAATGTGTGGTTATCATGATCAACGAAAAGGGCTAAATGGTGTTTATGTTGATCTGTATTCCAATTTTCTGTACAGGTTCCGGAACTCTCGGATGTGTGTATTTAATTCGTGCAGCACCAAACTTTTCTTGATGTGAAGTACACAGACTGAAAAAATCACAACACCAAAAAAAATTAATGTAGAGGACTGAAATTTCGGGACTACGTGTAGGTAACATATTTAAGTGATTAACATTCCAAGATTACAGGTTAATGTAAGCACGAGATAAGCCATTGCAAGTGTGAAATGCTGTTACATTAATAACCGGTGTAATCTCCAGAATGTTGAATACAAGCATTTAAACGGGTATGCATTGCGTTGTACAGATGCTGGATGTCAGTTTGTGGACTGGAATTCCATGCCTGTTGCACTTGGTTGGCCAATACAGGGACGGTTAATGCTGTTTGGGGATGACACTGGAGTTGTCGCCCAACAATGTCCCATATGTGCTTGATTAGTGACAGATCTGGTGATAGAACACGCCAAGGCAACATGTCGAGACTCTGTAGAGCATGTTGGGTTACAACAGCGTCACCTGGGTGAGCGTTATCCTGTTGGAAAACACCTCGTGGAATGCTGTTCAAGAATAGCAGCACAACAGGTCGAATCACCTGATTGACGTACAAATTTGCATTCAGGGTGCGTAGGATAAGCGCGAGAGTGCTCCTGCTGTCATACGAAATCGTGTCCCAGACCGTAACTCCAGGAGTAGGTTCATTGTGTCTAGCACGCACACAGTATAGTTGGAGATCCTCAGTCGACCTCATTCTAACCAACGGATAGCTATCACTGGTACCGATGCAGAACCAGCTTTCACCAAAAAACACGACAGACCTGCACCCTATCCTCCGATGAGCTCCCTCTTGGCACCACTGAAGTCACAAACGGCGGTGGTTTGGAGTCAGTGGAATTCACGCTACAGGGGGTCTGGCTCGGAGCTGTCCTTGAAGTAACGGTTTGTAACAGTTCGTTGTGTCACTGGGGTGCCAACTGCTGCTCAGCTTGCTGCTGCAGACGCAACACGATGGCCTTTCCTCTCGGTAGTGCCATGTGGCCGTCCGTAGCCCGGTCTTCTTGAGACTGCACATTCTAGCGACCACCGCTGCCATCGCCGGCTGGTGTGGCCGAGCGGTTCTAGGCGCTTCAGTCTGGAACCGCGCGACCACTGCGGTCGCAGGTTCGAATCCTGCCTCAGGCATTGATGTGTGTGATGTCCTTTGGTTAGTTAGGTTTAAGTAGTTCTAAGGTCTAGGGGACTGATGACCTCAGACGTTAAGTCCCATAGTGCTCAGAGTCATTTGAGCCACCGCTGCCATCATTCATGTACGGTGGCTTCATTCCTGCCAAGTCTTTCTGTAATGTCGCAGAACCTCTATTACACAACCTCGTTCAAAGATAATGGCGTCTTTGTCGCCCCAATGTGCTCTTGTCTAACACCAACTCACTATGTCCAATCTCAAAGGTAACAATCATCATAGTGGCGCTACTAGCTCCACTTTTATGCGACTGGCACGAAATTTGAAATGACGTCATTTGCAAGATGTAGAAACGCGCCTAACAATTGTTTATGTCGCACAATTCCTTCTTGGTGTTACGATTTTTTTTTGTCTGTGTATTTTATTAGTGCAGCACCAAAAATTTCTTGATGTGAAACATGACACAGTATATCATTACTAGTGTTTTTGTTAACTACACGTTTAGCCAGGGAAAACGAAATTTATGGCACAGCTTGACTATAAGAAGTGTTCGGCTGATAGGACATTCTGTGGCACCAAGGTCTCGTTAACTTGGTAATAGAGGGAAGTGTAGGAGATTTTTTTTTTTTTGGGGGGGGGGGGGGGGAAGGAAACATAGAGGGAGGCGAAAAGACGGATATAATATGGGTATAGACAATGTAGACTCCCGAATGCAGCTGTTGTGGCTTAATTGTGAGAGCACCTTGCTCGGGGACGTTTTTATGCCTGTATTGTTGTAAAAATGCTAATAGCTCTTAATTTTCGCCATTGGCACATTCGCTGAATAGGAAGCGCAAACCTTTAATGTTTTGATACAGCATTACCAGTGTCCTGCAGTTATTTAAATACCTGGGCTATTGTGTGAAGTAAAATTCTTTATTCTTCCGTGGAAGTATTGCAGCATGCACCACCAGTAGGACGATTTCAACGCGAGCAGTGGCGCGTATCATTAAGCAGAAGTCATTGACTACTGATTACGTTAGTAAACCGTGGCAGAATTTGCAAAGGAGGTTGCGGAACGGAGAGGAACAGTGGCAAAGCCTCTATACAGGTGCATCAGATTACCAGATGAATAGCATCCATTAGCCACGCTCAGCTAAACAAGATCGCTTTGCGAATAATTAATAAAGGAGATGGGAACGCCGTCAGCAGGTCAGGCGGGTTGGAGGGGGGATTGGCGGTCCCTCTGCTCCCCTATCTGTGGCTGTGGCTTTCAGTGCCTCGCAGCGATGCTCCACTCTCCTCGTTCACACCGCCTTACTCCCCCTCATTTCCTTTCACTCGCACGTAATGGCCACAGATTGCGTCTGAACCTGTGAAATCCTCGGTAAGTACTGCGCCGGAATTCAAGTTCATTCTAACCGCATACGAGGTGCCACATGAGCGGGACTTTTTACACCAATCATATCTTGCTGACAGTCCTATCAGGGCAACGTATTTCGACGCAAAAAGCCTTATCATCAGGCAACTGTGTAAATACTAAAATAACTATACTCATAAGCCAACTCATTATAACCAGTGCCCACCGCAGGACTGAATTTGGTGGCGTTGCGGACACGGAAGAAAAGTGTATGAGGCAATCAAATGAAAACGAGGCAGATGGAAAAAATAGGGATAAGTACGGGTGGCACTAGCGCACCGAGGGTTCCGTAGAAACATGATTTCGCATTCGGGAGGACGACGGTTCAGTCCCGCGTCCGGCCATCCTGGTTAGGTTTCCCGTGATTTCCCTAAATGGCACAAATGGCTCTGTGCACTATGGGACTTAACATCTGAGGTCATCAGCCCCCTAGAACGTAGAACTACTTAAACCTAACTAACCTAAGGACATCACACACATCCATGCCCGAGGCAGGATTCGAACCTGCGACCGTAGCAGTCGCGCGATTCCAGACTGAAGCTTCTAGAACCGCTCGGCCTCCAGGCAAATGCCGAGGTGGTTCCTTTGAAAGGGCACGGTCGGCTTCCTTCCCCGTCCTTCCCTAATCCGATGAGACCAATGACCTCGCTGTCTGGTCTCCTTCCCCAAACAACCCAACCCAGGAACATAATTATACAAGTAATTCATCCATCCCGGTAATTGGCAATTTCGATGATTTTTGCCTGTTATCGATACTGGCAATATATCAACATATGTGACATAAATATCCGTATCTTTGTATTGCATTGACGTAGAAACTGAATTTTTTTACATCGCTAAGGGACCGTAGACTTCAGCGTATGGCATAAATTTCAGCGTGATACGCATACCATTTCCTGTGAAAAAGGGGTCTAACAGACGGACAGACAGACATTCGGCTAACACGACCAAAAAATACTTTTTTGTGTGATGCAGCTACAAATTTACAACTTTCGTATTTTTTCACCTTTCTTGTACTCTGAAAACTTGCTACATGCCTATAGCTTTTGACGAGTGAGTTTGTAAGTATCAAAATATGTGACACAAATGGCCGTATCTTTTGATTGCATTGACGTAGAATCTTAAACTTTTGACACCCCCAATGGACCATAGACCATAGTATGTGAGATAAAGTTCAACTCGATACGTGTACTCGTTACTGAAAAAGAGGGTCTTAACAGTCGGACAGACAGACTGATAACAAAGCAAATAAACTGTTTCTTATTTCAAGAGTAATCGCCGTAGCTGTTAACACATTTATCCCACTGTCGGACAAGATTGTCAATGCCTACAATGGAAAAATGTTTGCAGTCGCATACCGAACTACGATTGTACCCAGGCGTGCACCCCTTGTCCAAAGAAAATCGACGACCACGAAAGTCTTTCTTCAGGATTCAAAAAATGTGGGAATCGCATGGGGAGAGATCAGGACTGTGTGGAGGATGTATAAGGTCTTCCCAGCGAAACCTCTGGGCGAGCCCATGTGTTATTAAGGTGGTTTCGATTACGCTGCAGAAGTTCCCGTGGGAATCTCCTACACATCCTTCATACAGTTCCAATCTCTCCTCATGCGATATCCATATTGAAGCCCAGAAGAAAGACATTCGTGGTCGTCGATTTCCTTCGGGAGAAGAGATGGACTCCTGGGTACAGCCATGGTTCCGGAGGCGACCGCAAACGTTTTTCCATGAAGACATTGACCAGCTTGCCTCACAGTGGGCTAAATGTACCAACAGTTACGGCTATCACTTCTGAAAAAATGAATAGTTTACTTACTTTTTTCCATGTGTTTCATTCTCATTTGATTTCCCCTTTCACGAGGACAGGCTGAAAAGTAATGCCTCCGAATTTTTGTGTGAAAACTCTTAAAGCTTTGTAAATAAAACAAACGTTATTATAAATTTTTATTCTTCATGTCCACATATTGGTTTTTCAACGTAGTCTCCGTGTCGATGAACACATTTCTCCAAACGAGAGACGTGTTTGTTGTTACAGTCACTGTAGCATGTTCGACTTTGTTAACGGAGCCACAACCTCACCTCTGCGTGTACCGCTTCATCACTATCAAAGTGGAGTCCTTGAAGATGTTCTTTAAATTCTGGAAATAGATGAAAATCGGATGGAGCCAAGTCGGGACTGCATGGTGGATGATCGATGACAGTGAACTCAGTGCGTCGGATTGTTGCAAATGTTGCAGCGGTCGTGTCTAGTCTGGCGTTGTCATGCTGAAGGGGAGGGTGCCCCATGTATAGACGAACGCCTCGAATTGGAAACTATTACTGCACGCTGTTTCTGAGGCACCGGCGTAATACGTCACACGGGGTACAGCGTCATGTTACACGCAACAATTCGGAGCTCCCTAGCGGCAGACGGCTGTAGATATGTAGACATGAACAATAAAGAAGTAAAATAGGGTATAGAATAATAACCGCTACCAGTCACAGTAGAAGGTGATTTCATTTAACACACGACCGGTTTCGGGCTTGTGCCCATCTTCAGGTGGTTTACATTCAGGTACATGTTTCCATACTTTGTGTTGGAGATCACTGTTTACATCGAAAGCAAATGGTGTGATGACTAAATAGACACAAATGAAAAATTGAAAGTGGCTAAGTGACATGTGTTGCAAAATATTATAGTACTTACATAAAGCAGATGTATTCATATCGTTTTCACAGAAGTGTGAAAGTGATATGGATGCACCAGCTGACTTCTAACATGGAATAGCCATTGGATGTCCACTGAGTAACAAGTCCATCAGGGACAATTCAACCCTTGTAAAGCTGCCCAAGTCGAGAAGAGGAAACGTGAAGTAACAACTACAGGTAAACCAAGACCATGCAGACCTCATGTGCTGACGCGCAGCGACCGTCGAGCGTTACGGAGGATTCTTGTAAAAAAATCACATGAAATGAGTGGAAGGAATGGCTCGTGAGTTCCGAAGTGCTACCAACAGTTCAATTAGCGCAGTCACTGGGCATAGGGTGTTAAAAAGAATGTGGTGCAGTGGTCGAGCGGCTTCTCGTAGCCACACATTTCTGTAGTCAGCGTTAAGAGACGTTCGAGTTGGTTTGAAGAGCGACACCAATGGACGGTATGACTGGAAATGAGTGATACGGAGTGATGAATCGCGCTATACCCTGCGTCAGTCCTACGGAACAGTTTGGGTATGGCGAATGCCTGGAGAACCTTACCCACCGTCACGTGTAGTGCCAACAGTGAAATACGGAAAAGGTGGTTTCATGGTTAGCGTATGGTCCCTCGACTGCACTTAAGAAAACTCTAAATGCGGAAGGATATGAACACGAATACGTTTTACAGCATTGTGCACTGCGTGCAGTAGAGGGACGGTTCGCAGACAAAGTTTGTATCAGCAATGACAATGCACCGTGTCATCTGTGAGGCAATAGTCTGTGGACAATAACATTCCTGAAATGGACTTATATCTTCAGAGTTCCGACCTGAGCCCAATGGAAACCCTTTGATATCAGAGGGACCGTCGACTTCGCTCCAGATCTCAGCCGCTAACGTCACTAGCTTCTCTGATGTCGCCTCGTGAGGAGGAATGACCTGCCATCCTCCACAGACATTCAGACACCTCATTGAATGTGTCCTCAGTGTCCAACATAACTACCGTCTCTGGTGTCGCCTTGTAACGCCCTGTCATCCTCCACATGTCCGCCCCGATAACTGAGTGGGCAGCGTGACGGATTGCCGTCCTACAGGCCCGAGTTCGACTCCCGACTGGGTCGGGGATTTTCTCCTCTCAGTGTATGGGTGTTGTGTTGTCTTCATCATCATTTCATCCCCATCCGTCGTGCAGGTCGCCCAAAGTGGCGTCGAATGTAATAAGACGTGCACCAAGGCGGCCGGACCTGCCCCGTTAGTGACCTCCCGGCCAATGACGCCAAACGCTCATTTCATTTCCATTCTCCACCGACATTCAGACACCTCATTGAATGTGTCCTTAGCAGAGCTCAAGCCATCATCAAGGCGAAGGCTGGATACAACGCAATGTTCACAAATAAGTGTCCGGGTACTTTTGAGCTGACAGTGCAGATAGCGACCAGGTGGTTTCAAGAATAGGGTTCCCGATAACAGTTTCATACATTTGCCCCTCTGCATCACACCTTACAGCTTGTATCATCACAGACCCATCCTATATACAGTTTGGGAAATGGTATTACCACTGAATCAGTTTCCCGTGTGAATTCGTTAACTTTTGTGTTGCAGCCATTACTACCACAGTTAGTATCTTGGGACGTCTGATTTACAGACCTAACAACATTAGCCAGCGTACGATGAGCAAGAATGTCACTACCAGGTGAAGTGACGTAGTGGTAAGACACAAAAGTTGTACATGGGTTCAACTGACGATTTACACTCTCGAATTAGACTTATTGTGGTTTCTCTCTCTCTCTCTCTCTCTCTCTCTCTCTCTCTCTCCAGCGCGAATGGCGGAATGGCCTCGATTCCATATCTGATACCGTAACTGTGGAGTAATACAATTATGTTGCTCTTTTCAGAATGCTGTCTTCTTCTCTTGGGGTTCCTCAGTATGTTATTAAAGCTATTAAATTCTCTCGCAAGCAGAGGCACTTATTACTACGTTTGTAGCACCACGCACTGTTATTTTCGTGGTCACCAGACTAACAGACAGAATTTGCACCTGTGCTCACGCTCAGGACGGACTCACACCTGCGGTTTGATGTCCACCGCGTATTCTCCCCAGCAAACGAAGCTGTTGCGGATGTCCGTTATACTCCATAGAAAAGAAAAGAAAAGAAGATGAGAACAACTTGAGGTACAATGGCAACGCATTTTGTGTGTTGTGTTACTCGTTAACCATCAATATATAACCTTGACATAAATACATTATTATGTTTGCCATTACATCATTTCGTCACATCAGAGACACAGCATCAGTATCAGCTGTATCTCTCCAAGAGCAACCAACAGAGGCTAGATACTTATTGCCCTCATTATCAAGGAGTAGCTGTTGCACTTTTACGTTAGAGCAGCACAATTAAAACAGCACGAACAAAAAGAAGAACACAATAGAGTGGTGCCGTGCGTGACGGATAATAGCGGAAAATAAGTCACGTAAAGGCAAGATTGTGTCGGCAAGAGCGTGAGGTCTATGAATTACAGTGAGCCGTGGCGTAGGAATAGCTCTCAGCTCTGTTTATGTTCTTGGTGTTGTATGAGTCCCACGAAATGTTTGATGCGGCTCTCTGCTCTCGTCTACTTGGTGCAAGTGTTTTCGTATTTGAAAAGCTGTTGCCTCCTGCATACATTTCAACTCGTTTGCTTTATTCAAGCTAAGTTCTCCTTCTACATAGTTTAACACCTCCAACTCCCTCCATTACCAAATGAAGAAATACTTGTTGCTGCAGGATGTGCTCAGTTTTACCTGTCTTTTAGTCAAGTTGTGCCACAAGTAGATGTAGATTTGCAATAGTTATGCACAGATGAAACCACTGGTACAAGGTAGATTAGCATGAAGAACTGCGTCAAACTAGTCTTCTGACTGAAAACAACGTATCGTTGTGTGTGTGTGTGTGTGTGTGTGTGTGTGTGTGTGTGTGTGTGTGAGTGTGTGTGTTTCGTGCACTGGACCCGCATTAGGAAAGACCTTCCCAGCCGTCAGCTTTGAGGTTTTTACGTGTCTATCCCAAATCACTTAGAGCAAATGCTGAGACTGTTCCACGCAAAAGGCCACAGCCGATTTCCTTTCCCGCCATTGCCCAATTCCAGCATGTACTTCGCGCCCAACGAATTTTTCGACGATGAAACTTAAAACTTAACTTCTTTCCTTCGTTTGAAGAAAATGTTAACTCCTCTCATGTCCATATGAATTGAAATAGTCAAAATACTCGTAATTGCATCCCATCGCTGACCGCAATGCGATACGCACAGAACGAGAGAGAGGCGATACGCACAGAACGAGAGAGAGAGAGAGAGAGAGAGAGAGAGAGAGAGAGAGAGAGAGAGAGAGGGGGGGGGGGGGGGGGAGGTACAATCACATATTGTCGAAATTATTTAAACCTTTTATTTAGCACAGACAGTAATATTGTGAAGAAAATATATTAAGTTCCTTAAATTGGATTTGTATGATACTGTGAACAATTTTACATACATTACTTCAAAATACAGTATGTTACCTGTGAGTATAACTGCCCACAAAAGACACATGGTTGCTAGAAGTACTACATTGTTGTTTCGGTGGCTAAAAGTAATTGCATTTGGCACTATTGCATCGTAAATGTTTTTAAATAATTATATTTTCCTACAAAGCACAGAACAATTGCACGATTTCCCCTTTTTACAGTCGACTATCCCTGAGGGTAAAGTCTTTGTGTTCCCTTTTGGCCCATACTCTAGCCAATGACCGAAACTGCCATGTCGTATATCATTCACTTCTTCTGGTATTGTTGTCCACCCAGTACTCAAAGTTAGGCTTCCTCTTCACAGAAAAAGTCCATTTGCAGTATCCCAGGTAAGAATTCGCTAATACATTTGTATAATAACTCAACCTTTACGATTTCCTCTTTCCGTTTACAAGCAGTTTTCGTTGCACAATAAAAAACAGCGCCACAAAATCGAAAGAAACTGCTACACCGTAACTGATGCGCACACAACCTTGCATCAGCTCTGCTGAAGACGCACACTACTAAGAAAGAAACTTTTCACGAGAGAGAACAGAATATCACTGTATATGAGAGCTTAAACGTTGCGTGTAAATATCATTACCCATCCAAGGAGGACACTTAAAACATGTTGCTGAAAACAGTGTGCAATTTTGATGTTGTTTAAGAGCAACATTGTCAAACAAAGGGTTAATGGCAGCAGGGCGGACGCAGTGTGCGTAGGTGATACAACAGAGGGCGCGTTAGTAATAAGCTCACCTTAAAAAGGCACACTGATCGCCTAGGTGGTAAAGTGGGTCCAGGCAGTCGTGTGAAAAATACCGCTGACGTAACTCACGGCAGTGAAATGTGTAGTAGTTATGGGACAACCTACTGACTGTTTTTCAACAGCCGTTTGGCTGTTTTTTCTTTTAGTTGGTTTTTTCAGCCGAATGAAACAACCTGCGACCACTTCACACAATGTGAGACAACTGACACAAGTATCTGTCAGTTATGTGAGTTATATGACTGTTTTCACTCAGTCTCTGGATTTGAGTGATTTTATTTCCAAACTTTATTTTTTTTTTCTCCCTTTTCCGGGGCGGGCGCGTGGTGCCGCTGCCGTAGCCGCCTCCTGCTGTTGCCAGGAATCCAGCCGTTATGAGGAGGTGGCGCTGTGGCCGATGTGGGCGCAGTACTGAGGGGTGACGTGCTACCTCCTCTCGCGTCTGCCACCCTAGCGCTGGCCCTGGCGAGGAATCGTTAGCGCCAGGATTTCACCCGGAACAAGTCCCGCCCCGCTCACCCCCGGTTTTCCCGGTCTTTGTTCGGCGCCTGGGCATCGTTTCAGTTGACCCACGTGGTTTACCGCGTTCGGCTGCACTTGCAGTGAACGTTAAATTAATATCTTGCTAGATCTTAAATTTTGCCAGATAGTTAAAAGACACGGTACAAAAAACGTGCACAATTGGCCTCAGCTGTGCCAGTTACTTCCACAGCAAACATAAGAGAAAACAATTTAGCTCTGAATCCTTTAAATACGAGAACCCCGTTTATAATGCGTAGGTATGACATTGGAAGAATTCACAAGTTAAAATTCACCCATTACCCATGCAAATACTAACGAAATATGGCATATAAGCAAATATCTTACTGCTTTCATTAGGCATTTGAACTTTATGGCTTTCTTATATTCTTTAATTTTCGTGAGCTACTATGAGGGCCTACATAAACGAAACGACTTTCACTTATTTCTATGTAACGTTGATTTTAGACAACAGAGTTACTCGACTGCATCCGTGACTTTACTACCGACATGACCGATTCAAGACCATTGTTTTCGCACTGTATGTTTGCTCCTCTGTTTCCCTCAAATTAACGTATTATAATAAGTGATTTAGTTAATGAATATTTGTCCTTATTGCCTTTAAATAAAATAACATTTTTTGTTTTCTATTACTGGCGATGCTTTCAACTCTCTATAAATAGTTTTATTTCTTTAATGATGCATATTCATATTATATTACTATCCAGAAAAACTTAAATTTCTTATCATTTCTCAATCTAATCACAGTGTAACAAGTGTTGGACTGTGCCGATAACAACTTTGATGTAGCTTCCAGTTTGTGGAGCTGGCGGCTGTTTAGGGAGGACCTTACACTATGGATAGGCGTGGAGGGGGCTGAATTGGCGGGACTTGGTCCGGGTGAAATCCTAGCGCTAAGGGCACGTGCCCTGGCGGCAGCAGGACGCTGACGTGGAACTTGCAGGACTCAGAGGACACTACATAGAATCATAATTTTAAATTAATAGACATCATCGCACCATTTCAATTATTTGCATCATCTAATGACAGTACAGGGTGGAGCAAATAAAAGTGGCTCGGAGAAAAGAGTTCCAGGGTACACAGACACACAGCAGAGGAAAGGAAACACAATACTAACCTGATTGTAGCCCGCCCGGTTGGCCGTGCGGTCTAAATCACGGCTTTCCGGGCGGGAAGGAGCGCCTGGTCCCCGGCACGAGTCCGCCCGGCAGATTTGTGTGGAGGTCCGGCGAACCGTCAAATCTGTGGATGGTTTTTAGGTGGTTTTCCATCTGCCTCGGCGAATGCGGGCTGTTCCCCTTATTCCACCTCAGTTACACTATGTCGGCGATTGCTACGCGTACACCACGCACTCGTCTGGTGTGAGACGTTCCCTGGGGGGTCCACCGGCTGCCGAACCGCACAATAACCATGGGTTCGGTGTGGGGCGGGGGAGGGGTGAAGTGGACTGCGATAGTCGTCGTGTGGTTGTGGACCACTGCAGCTGCGGCGGGGACGGAGTCTATCCGTCGTTTCTAGGTCCCCGGTTAAGATACAATACATACAATACAACCTCACTGTAGCATATGTTGAAAGTGGCCATCATTCATGTCTTGGGCTTTTGGGCCCTGGTCAGCAAGTTTGCTGAATGCGGATTGAAGCTGTACTGCTGGAATTGCTGCAGTTCTTGAAGACTACGAGGGTTGTTGCGATACATCTTAAGACTTGAGGGTTCCCCACGCAAAGTAATCGCATTCTGACAATCATGACATCAGCACAATAAGATCGGTTGGCGTGGCAGAATGGAAGGAAGGACTTGCCGAAAACGAAATCGTAAATGACGTTGTCGGATTGGTTGGTGTATCAGCGCGGATTGTCCATAATGTCTACAAGGAATGATGTGTCACTTGTAGACATGCAACGCAACGTAAGAATAGTGATCGGGAAAAGATCCTAACCGACAGGGACCTGAGGCGACTATCATACAATTTCAGTGACATTCGGTTTTTTACCCTACAGAAACATTGCGAAGGGAATCGCATCCAGTGGACATTCGGAGACTGGTATCACCCAAAATTGCTCACAGCGGACCATAAACCTACACGGATTCATTGGGGCAAACAACATAGAGCTGACTGGATGTGTATAATGTGGTCCGTCGAGTCACGATTTCGCCTCTTTCCAAATGATGCCAAGTGCAAAGAGCACAGACGGCCAGTGAGGCGTTAAACCCGCGGTGTGGGAAGAGAGTTCTTCAGGAGGAGCTTTTGTGATGTTCTCCGGGTGTTTTTCGTACCATTATTTGGGATCGCATATTTAGGTTACCGTGAAATGAACTACGATGTTTATTTCAACAATTTCGGGCAGCAAGTGTTCGTCACTCTTCTGCATTTTCGTGTTGAGTATGGTGTGGACACTCCCATGTTCCAAGATGTCAACAGTCGTGTTTATAGGACTGCACACACAAGTTCATAGTTTGAAAACTCAGGCACCCTGTCGCACATCGACTAGCCTGGTACATCACACCATCCCGAGAAGTACTACACTGAGGTGACAAAAGTCATGGGGTACTTCCTAATATCGTTTCGAACCTCCTTTTGCCCGGCATAGCGCAGCAACTCGACGTGGCATGGACTCAACAAATCGTTGGATGCCCCCTGCAGAAATACATCTACGTCTACATGGCTACTCTGCAAATCACTCTTAAAATTACTGGAAAGGGGTTCATCTGGTGCCGGCCTCTGTGGACGAGCGGTTATAGGCGCTTCAGTCCAATGCCACGCGACTGCTACGGTCGCAGGTTCGAATCCTGCCTCGGGCATGGATGTGTGTGATGTCCTTAGGTTTAAGTAGTTTTAAGTTCTAGGGGGCTGACAACTTCAGATGTTTAAGTCCCATAGTGCTTAGAGCCATTTGGTTCATCTGGTAAGGATCCCAAATCGTGCAGCAGCACTCCAAAAGAGGACGGACAAGTGTAGCGTAGGCAGTCTCATTAATAGATCTGTTGCGTCTACTAAGTTCAAAAAATGGTTCAAATGGTTCTGAGCACTATGGGACTCAACATCTCAGGTCATCAGTCCCCTAGACTTAGAACTACTTACCTAAGGACATCACACACATCCATGCCCGAGGCAGGATTCGAACTTGCGACCGTAGCAGCAGCGCGGTTCCGGACTGGAGCGCCTAGAACCGCTCGGCCACCGCGGCCGGCCATCTTCTGAGTGTTCTGACAGTAAAATGCAGTCTTTGGTTTGCCTTCCCATAATATTTTCTATGTGGTCCTTCGAATTTATATTGAGCCATGCTGCCTATATAGCCGCCCATAATTGGAAACGTGTTGCCGCCGCATGATTTTGTGCACTGGCTGATCTCTCCATTATGCCCCATAAATGTAAGATGGGATTCATGTCGGGCGATCTGAGTGGCCATATCGTAATGGCGAATAGTTTTGACCCGGTGACATGGCGCATTGTCATCCATAAAAATTCCATTTTTGTTTGTCAACATGAAGTCCATGAATGACTGCAAGTGGTCTCTAAGTAGCCGCACATAACTAGGACCCGGTCCATTCCATGTAAACAGAGCCCACATCATTATGGAGCTCCCACCAGCTTGCACAGTGCCTTACTGACAACTTGGGTCCATGGCTTCGTGGGACCTGCACCACATTCGAAACCTACCATCAGCTCTATCAACTGAAATCTGGAATCATCTGACCAGGCCACGGTTTGTCAATCGTCTAGGGTCCAATCGATATGGTCGCGAACGCCGGAGAGGAGCTGCAGGCGATGTCGTGCCGTTAGCAAAGGCCCTCGTGTCGGTCGTCTGCTGCCATAGCACATTAACTCCAGATTTCGTCGCATTGTCCTAAGGGATACGTTCGTCGTACGTCCCACATTGATTTCTGCCGTTATTTCATGCAGTGTTGCTTGTGTATTAACACAGACAACTCTACGCAAACGCCGCTGCTCTCGGTCGTCAGATGACGGCCGTCGGCCACTGCGTTGTCCATGGTAAGAGATAATGCCCGAAACTTGGTATTCTCGGCACAGTCTTGACACTGTGGATCTCGGAATATTGAATTCCCTAACGATTTCCGAAATGGACTGCCCCATGTGTCAAGTTCCAAATACTATTCCGCTTTCAAAGTCTGTTAATTCCCGTCGTGCGGCCACAATCACGTAGGAAACCTTCTCACATGAATCACCTGAGTAGAAATCATAGCTCCGCCAATGCTCTGGTCTTTCGTACCTTGTGTACGCGATACTACCGCCATCATGTGCATGTCGCTTTCCAATGGCTTTCGTCACCTCAGTGTATTTTCAGCAGCGGGTGAAACATAACAATCAGAATACGTTCAGCCGGCCGGAGTGGACGAGCGGTTCTCGGCGCTTCAGTCTGGAACCGCGCGACAGCTACGGTCGCAGGTTCGGATCTGCCTCGGGCATGAATGTGTGTGATGTCCTTAGGTTAGTTCTAGGGGACTGATGACCTCAGTAGTTAAGTCCCAGAGTGCTCAGAGCCATTTGAACCATTTTGAACCAAAATACGTTCAGCCAGGTAGCTCGACAGGATCTATTTATTAGTGAATGGCTTCAGCTTGATATGCCATACCTGAAAATACATGTGGACAATTTTGCTGACCGAATTGAGGCATTTATCAATGCTAGCGGCAGTGTCTCGAGGGATCAGGAGGGTGACTGTTGTTTTGTCTTTTCCGTGAACAGGTACCCATACAAGCTAATTTCACTAATTAGGTACCTAAGAAGGACGAGTAGGCCTAAACGTCCCATCAACAACGAGATCATTAGAGATGGAGCACAAACTCCGATAGTACAAGAATGGGTAAGCAAACATTCGTGTCCTCTTCTACGAGACCATCCCGTTATTCGCCCATATCGGTTTAGGAATCCACGACAAACCTCAGTCTGAACGGCCGGACAGGAATTCAAACTCTGCCTCTCCTGAATGCGAGTCTGGTGCCTTACTAAACCACTATCGATTAGCATATAGGGGGTGACAATGACTGAAAAACCGTAAGTTATTTACAAACTACGAAGTGTACACTCTTTATTCGACATGTAAACGTCACTACAGATATTCGGATTCAGCTTATGACATGTTCGATATGCCTGGCATCATTAGCGATGATGTGGCGTAGACGAATAGCGAAATTCTGCATGACCCGTTGAAGTGTCGGAACATCGATGCTGTCGATGACCTCCTGGATGGCTGTTTTCAGTTCAGCTATGGTTCTGGGATTGTTAGTGAACACTTTGTCTTTAATACAGTCTAACAAAAATGAGTCCCATGTGTTCAGATCCGGAGAATATGGCGACCAATCGAGGCCCACGCCAGTGGCCTCTGTGTACCCCAGAGCCAGAATGCGGTCCCCAGAGTGCTTCTCCAGGACATCAAACACTCTTCTGCTTCGATCGAGTCGAGCTCCGTCTTGCATGAAAAACATCTTGTCGAAATTAGGGTCACTTTGGATAATGGGGATGAAATCATGTTGCAAAACCTTCGCGTACCGTTCGGTAATCACCGTGCCATCAAGGAATATCGCGCCGATTATTCCGTGACTGGAAATTGCACACGGCACAGTCATCCGCTGAGGATGAAGGGACTTCTCGATCGCTAAATGCGGATTCTGAGTTTCTCAAATGCGCCAGTTTTGCTTATTGAAACCCTTCCAAATGAAATAGACGACAAAAACAAGGTGCGTGCGTATGCGCACGCTAATTCCCATCATGCTCCGCGGCCAACCGTGCAGTTTGAACGTGCTAACGCAAACCGTATAGAAGTTATGACGATTTCATTTCATATAGTTTCAGTAATTGTGACCCTGTACGTAACTACAGGAAATTGTCCAACTTCGGAAAATTCGTAGGCGAATGCCTTGGTGATGCCTCATGTAAACTGCGACGAAACCAAAGATTAGATTGTAGTTGTGAGAGAGTGGTCGAAAAGGACACCCCTTTGAAACTCTGCTAAACAGTGTGAGATAAATGATCGTAATTGCGAGACACGAAAGTCTCAAAAATCATGTGTCATAAATCGTAATAATACAAATTTTATGTTAAATAAATAGTGAAACTTCGTTTTTGGTTTTATGACTATCTAGAGGAAGTGTGTCGTCTAATATCTGGGCCGGCCGATGTGACCGAGCGGTTCTAGGCGCTTCAGCCCGGAACGGTGCTGCTGCTACGGTCGCAGGTTCGAATCCTGCCTCGGGCATGGATGTGTGTGTTGTTCTTAGGTTAGTTAGGTTTAAGTAGTTCTAAGTCTAGGGGACTGACGACCTCACATCGTAAGACCCATAGTGCTTAGAGCCATTTGAACCATTTTTCTAATATCTGGAATACGAATATTTAACCTGGTTAGAGTCTTCTCACATGCTTTCCGTATGTTCGCATTGAATATCTGAATGTGACGTGAATGTTCTAGTATTTTAACGGAATTATGTCTGTAATGTGTGTCCTGAAGCTGTTTCACGGCATTCAGTGTGCTTTAAACTTTGCTTCCCTTGCAGAACCGAAAACAT
Organism: Schistocerca gregaria; assembly: GCF_023897955.1. Lineage (NCBI taxonomy): Eukaryota > Metazoa > Arthropoda > Insecta > Orthoptera > Acrididae > Schistocerca > Schistocerca gregaria. Next base: position 199,106,508 of record NC_064931.1, on the reverse strand, counting down.
TATATTAGGCATTTATAGGCCACAGACAATAACTTCAAAACGTGTTACGAGACGATCGTCAGTATTTACAGTATATGGTCTTATCTTGTTAAGTATTTCAAGAGAACATTTTGATTTTCAGTGATACCAATGCGGTTCTAGGTGCTTCAGTCTGGAATTGCGCGACCGCTACGATCGCAGGTTCGAATCCTGCTTCGGGCATGTTGGTGTATGATGTCCTTAGGTTAGTTAGGTTTAAGTAGTTCTAAGTTCTAGGGGACTGATGGCCTCAGATGTTAAGTCCCATAGTGCTCACAGCCATTTGAAACATTTTGATACCAATGTCTTGCAGAAGGGCGGCGTATAAGTTTGAGTTTGAGATTATTTATGCTGACTACAATATTAGGTTGCAGCTTTAAACATGAAGTGCCGATTACAGGATGTACGTGTTCCTAGTAATAGAAGCAATATAGCGTCGTTGAAGTCACATAGCCGAAATTTGTCGCATTAATTGTTAGCATTCGCTAAGCAGTTCGACCGTGAAGTATCAACGACCCTACCAACAAGAAGGCAACATGCAAATCATAGTTCCTGAACGAAATGAAGACGACAAAGGCGGACACTTTAGATTGTGGGTTGATCATGACCGTAATGCATATGAATAGAAACTACAAATTACGGTCACCAGTCGCAATTTATTGGAGGGCTTACATATCCATCGTCAGGTCGTTTAATACCAGTTAATAATGCATGTATTCATCGTATGTAATTCCAAGTCATCGTTATTGGTGTCAAAGAACGCGCCATTTGCTGTTCACGTACTCATTTTCTCTCTGGGAATGTTCCGGTCACAATGACCTCGACATTAAACCTTAATCTTCCTTTCCACTGTTTGACGTTCATACCTGTCGTAAAACCCAGTTCGAAAACTTATCAGTAGCGTCTTTGAAATGCGAACAAATCTTATTCTACTAGTCACATCTCACGATTGTTCTCGTTACATTAAAAAGGCAGTGCAGATTTACGGTGTCCCATTCGAGCGAGGTTTGCTTAAAATGACAGTGTCACTCAGCGCAACAGTCATGAATGTAGTGCAATATTAAAAGGTTTCTGCTCCTACAATCATCGTCACTTGACTTTGTGTTTCGTACAAGTGGATATTAGGATGATGTACATTGTACTCAATAGAAAGAAAGACTATGTCCAAGTGAATCTTAAGCTTTGCTCATGTACTGTGTAAAAGATGCTGTTGCTGCTGGTAATGCCACCTTTCGTTCTAGATCAAAATCTCGCGGTACGCGTAAGTCTCTCATAATTTCATTTTAAACTTAGAGACATTAGTTGTCACAAAAGATCAGTGTAGAAGAGAGAGACTGTTATAACACTACTCGTTTTCAGCGGTCGTGGCCCCATCTCAGATGTAACGGTTTCATGCGCCGCTGAAAAGAATGAAAGGCATTACACTTGGGACAGTGTACATTGTTTACCGGAGGAAGTCCTAATTCAGGTTATTGTTTCGCGGAACAACTGCCTGCAATTAGTGAGCGTGGGCGTTCGCAGCTGCACACACGCTGGTTCCGGCCCGCGTGTCATCAACCTGCTTGCAAAATTTTTCCCTGCAAATGTCTTGGCTTATCGGAGGCTGATTACTTGTCGCCGAGGCTGAAAATTGTAGAATTCGGCGCTTTTTTTGTTACAGAGCCTGCGCGCTGTTGCCATCTACAGAGCCACTTGCTTTTTCCATTATGTTTGTTGATTGGTGGTTAGTTGAGATTTTTTTATTGCGAATAATGCTGTTAGATTACTTTACGTCGGCTGAAAGTATGCTCAAACCATCTCACAATAGTATACGTGCAGTGCCTATGTATTGTGTGTATTTATATTTTGAGCTTTTATTATCATTGTATCATATCATTGTGAGTTAATTCTAGGACGAATAAATAAATCGACTCAGCCAATTTTTTTGGTACTGGCTTTCGGGCCGAGCCCATCCAGCTACTCCAATAGTCTAACGTCATTTATGACAATACGAATAGAAGCGCAGCACAACACTGAGTCCTCAAGCGGAGAAAATCTCCGACCCTGCCGGGACTGGAATTCGGGCCCCGTTCCTAAGCAATCCGAAGCCCTGAGAGCGCAGCCACCGAGGCGAACCAGTCTATTGTTCACTTTTTATCACGTAATGGATCTCACCAGATTCCGGCATTGAATGGAAGCCGATATCAGGATTATTTTCGTTTACTGAAAAATATTATAGTAACAAATAATGTGCAGTTAAATGAAACGGTTAAATGGAAACACATTTGATATTATGGTGACCATAAACCACGTAATGACCTTTTTTTTATATGTAGCTGAGACCCGTTGCCTCGGCATGTATTTTTTCCGATTTTCTGGTAGTCCGTCTCCTCCTACCGTCTCTGTCAGTCTGCTCCTACATCCTCTCTCTTTATCCATCTGCTCCTCCCCCCCCCCTCTATGTCCTCCTCACCCACTTAGTCTACCGCCCTCTCCCCCTCTCTCTAGCCATCTCCCCTTCTCCCCTCTCTATATTCATATCCTCCTCTTCCATTTCTGTTCATTTACCCCTCCTTGTCTATCTATCCCTCTCCTCCTCCCCATATCCGTGTGCATCGCCTCCTCCCTGCTTATATCCCCATGTTATCAAACCCACCCCAATAGGAAGTTGCTTGTTCTTACCCTCACAGTATTTCTTTCCCCATAGTAAGTAATATGTACACCAAGTTTGCTTAAAATCGATCCAGTGGTTTATCAGCAACTGGCCTTGCCTGTCTATGCACATGTTACATACATTTCACGCATGTGTAACATATTTCACATGTACACTGACGGAAAGAAAAGTCGCAACAACAAGAAGGAACTGTGCGACATAAACGACAGTTGATTGACGTGTTTCTATATCTGAAAAAATGATGTCTATTCAGATTTCGCGCTACTACTGTCGCAGGTTCGAATCTTGCCTCGGGCATTGATGTGTGTGACGTCCTTAGGTTAATTAGGTTTAAGTAATTCAAAGTTCTAGGGGACCTCAGATGTTTAGTCCCATAGTGCTTAGAGCCAGAACCAACCAGATGGGGTTTGGCGTATGGCCTCTAGCGTCACACACTGTTAAGTGACTTGAGGAGTACGATGTAGATACAGTGGTTCAGTTTGTTCACGTGATTGTTGGGAGTGTCACCCTGGTTAAGATACTTGGCTCGTATTCCAGAGAGAGTGATTGCAATCTACACCCGACCACACTGATTTAGATTTCCGGTAGTTTCGTTAAATCCCTGCAGACGAAGGCCGTGGCGCTCTTTAAGAGTCCATCGCTCCCCCCTTTCCCATTCTTATCGTTCTGAGATTGTGAGGCGTCTCTCACGACTTCGACAAGCGTTAAGCTGTGACTTTCCCTCCGTCATTTCATGGCTTAATTGTTCTTATAGTGGTAGATTATAAATGTGTAATGGAACAAGTAGATATTTCATAGCATTATTTAACTTCAGCAGAAAGGAAAGTGTTTCTGAAGAAGAGAAATTTGTTAACATCGAGTATAGAATTAAGTGTCAGGAAGTCTTTTCTGAAAGTATTTGTATGGAGTGTAGCTATGTATGGAAGTGAAACATGTATGATAAATAGTTTAGACAAGAAGAGAATAGAAGCTTTTGAAATGTGGTGCTACAGAAGAATGCTGAAGATTAGATGGGTAGATCACATAACTAATGATGAAGTATTGAATAGAATTGGGAAGAAGAGGAGTATGTGACAACTTGACAAAAAGGAGGGACCGGTTAGTAGGACATGTTCTGAGGCATCAAGGGATCACAAATTTAGCATTGGAGGGCAGCGTGGAGGGTAAAAATCGTAGAGGAAGATCAAGAGGTGAATACACTAAGCAGATTCAGAAGGATGTAGGTTTGCAGTAGGTACTGGGAGATGAAGAAGCTTGCACAGGATAGAGTAGCATGGAGAGCTGCATCAAACCAGTCTCGGGACTGAAGACCACAACAACAACAACGAGTTTATTTGGTCATCCTAAGGTGTATCTTACATCGTAGCAGATTAAAATTTTTCTCGCGGATTAGGAATATGGAATTGCTTTGCTGCTTATGCGCTGAATACTTGGTAGGCATTTACAACGCAAACTGTCAGGAAGGGAATCTTGTTTGAATATGGTGTCGCAACTTTGCGCGACCGCGTGTACAGGTCGGGTGGATTTGTTAGCCAGAAAATAACCTCTTCCTATTGCTTCAGCCGTGTACACAGTTCACAACCGGCTGACGAACAGAGGGAGCAGAAGGGGATTCTGTATCTTCCACCGTCGAATGTAATATGGAGTTAATAAGAATATGTAAATGCGCAGTGTAGAAAGGAAGCTGTGGTTATACATAATTGTTTGTGTTGAATATTTGATATTTTATAGACTCTGCTGTATAATTGATCATTTGTTCAATTTTAATATTAATTCGTCTTTGAAATTAACAATTATACGTTTTTCGTAGCTGCACAAGACGTAACTGACACGAATAAAGACAGACGGAAGAACGATCCTCGTCGCCTTAATAATTAAAGTGATAAATCGAGGAATGAAGAAAGTGTTTAAAATTATTAATATAATCTAGGAATTCCAACGGAATTTGGGTTGACATCAATGATAATTTGGCAATATGTGGCTTTACGAGGGTATGCCAAAAAATAATGCCTCCAGTACCATAAAAATTTAATAATGAACGTATTACAGCGGAATTAGTCAACTGCCTGTGCGATGTCTCCGTATGATGCTCCCAAGTCCGAAACATGACGATCATCACGTCCTGCGCGTCTGTTATTCTATGATCTCCACCTAAGTTCGAGTAACGTAAGAAAAAGGCAGCAGCCACCATGTGCTCTCTCGAATGCACATTCGTTGGAATTGTTTGTATCTGTACTGAACACAGGCTTTTACAAGGATGTAATTTTGCGATGGCGTGCTGAAAAATAATGCCTTCGAATTTTTTTACCAGAAAACTTGTAAAGCTTTTTAAATAAAACAAGCACCATTAACATTCTACATTTGTATTTTTCATGTCTACATATTTATTTTTCAACGATGTCAAAATGGTGACGAACACATTTCTCCTAACCAGAGACCAGTTTGTTGATACCATCACTGTAGAACGTTGGAGTTTATTAACGGAGCCACAACCTCATCTCTGCTTGCATCGCTTGATCATTACCAAAGTCCTAGAAGGTGTTCTTTAACTATTAGAAACAGATGAAGATCGGGTGGAGTCAAGTCCGAAATATATAGAATGATTGGTGACAGTGAACGCATGGCGTCGGATTGTTACAAACGTCGCAGCGCTTGTGTCTGCTCTAGCTTTGCCATGCTGAAGGAGAGAGTGCTGTCAGTTTCTGGGAGTCTCACAGTACCATACCGATTTTGTGTTACTATCTTTAGGCATGAATTCCGAATATACCACACCTTGAACATCCCAGCATGATTTTGCCTGCTGATGGCACGGTCTTGAACTTTTTGGGGGTCGGTAATCCTTTATAGCAGAACGTCACTGATGGTATCATGTTTTCGGGGTCAGGATGGTGAACACAGCTTTCATCCCCTGTCACGGTGTTGTTAAGGAACACATTATCCTTATGCTAAAAACGCAAAAGAAATTGTTGACTGATGCCTGATCTGCTGTTCCATGTCAGTTGCATTCGAGGCATCCAGCCCACGCACAGTTTTCTGTACCGCAGCTCTGCAGTGATGGCCTCTAGACGCTCTCGTGGTGTGCTACACTTACCTGAGAGCTGTGGCTGTGTTATCTGATTATTTTCTCTGATGAGTTGATCAATCCGATTCCGATGAGTCTCGTTGGTTACCGTACACGGAACTCCACTCACAACACCGTCACACCTGTCGACGTTAGCACCACCGTTTCCTTCATTAAGAGCACGAACAACCCAACGACGCACATCACTGATGTCGGTATAATCATCATCGATATTAAGAACTGAATAAAAAATTCGGAGGCATTACTTTTAAGTGCGCCATCGTACATCGTTCAGCGGATGCTATAAGAATCCGTCGTCTTGTACATCAATAGCTGACAATCCCAATATTTCACCTGATATTATGGCACACAAGATAATAGTGGAAATAATGGCCAACAGTGTCTTCATAAACTTAACCAAGTTTGCTTTCCAAGGTGTAATGGGTGAAAACATGTGCTCGCCTGAAAGTGCCTTTCATTCAGTGTGCTTGAGACAGAGGATTTCTCTGCGTTCCCTGCTGTATGTGTGTTCGACGCACTACAAAGCGTAACTGTGTCTTAAGAAACCGGAAGAGAGAGAGAGAGAGAGAGAGAGAGAGAGAGAATTTCAGTTCCTTGACTAAGTCATAAACTCGCCTCTGTTTGCACCGCTTGATCACTATCAAAGCGAAGTCCTCGAAGGTGTTCTTTAAGGTTTGGAAACAGATGAAAATCGGAGGGGCCCAAGTCGGGACTTTATGGAGAACGACCGATGGCAGTGAACCGAAGGCTTCAGATAGTTGCAGATGTCGTAGCGCCCTTCTGTGGTCTGGCATTCTCATGGACGAAGTTTTCAGCGGTTAGAAGCTCGATTACAGCAAGCTGTTTCTCACGCACAGACATAATTCCGTTACACACCGCCATGTTACATGCTACAATTCGGAGCCCTCTAGCGGCAGACGGTTGCAACTTGAGCCAGCGATGCAGGAAAGCCAACCGAAAAAAATGCATGACGTGTAAAACCGAAACTGAGAACAGAATAAAAAATCCGGAGGCATTACTTTCTAGCACGCCGTCGTAAGTACATGAGTGTCATTTTATTGCGTTGGTCAAGATAAAGCTTTTCATTTCCGTCAGTGTCTATTTTGGCCAAGGTTTAACGTCCTGTCGACAATTCCATCACACCATTAGACACCTGGCAATAGCTACATCTACATCTACATGACTACTCTGCAATTCACATTTAAGTGCTTGGCAGAGGGTTCATCGAACCACAATCATACTATCTCTCTATCATTCCACTCGCGAACAGCGCGCGGGAAAAACGAACACCTAAACCTTTTTGTTCGAGCTCTGATTTCTCTTATTTTATTTTGATGATCACTCCTACCTATATAGGTTGGGCTCAACAAAATATTTTCGCATTCGGAAGAGAAAGTTGGTGACTGAAATTTCGTAAATAGATCGCGCCGCGACGAAAAACGTCTTTGCTTTAATGACTTCCTTCCCAACTCGCGTATCATATATGCCACACTCTCTCCCCTATTACGTGATAATACAAAACGAGCTGCCCTTTTTTGCACCCTTTCGATGTCCTCCGTCAATCCCACCTGGTAAGGATCCCACACCGCGCAGCAATATTCTAACAGAGGACGAACGATTGTAGTGTAAGCTGTCTCTTTAGTGGACTTGTTGCATCTTCTAAGTGTCCTGCCAATGAAACACAACCTTTGGCTCGCCTTCCCCACAGTATTATCTATGTAGTCTTTCCAACTGAAGTTGTTCGTAATTTTAACACCCAGGTACTTAGTTGAATTGACAGCCTTGAGAATTGTACTATTTATCGAGTAATCGAATTCCAACGGATTTCTTTTGGAACTCATGTGGCTCACCTCACACTTTTCGTTATTTAGCGTCAACTGCCACCTGCCACACCATACAGCAATCTTTTCTAAATCTCTTTGCAACTGATACTGGTCTTCGGATGACCTAGCTAGACGGTAAATTACAGCATCATCTGCGAACAACCTAAGAGAACTGCTCAGATTGTCACGCAGGTCATTTATATAGATCAGGAAGAGCAGAGGTCCCAGAACGCTTCCCTGGGGAACACATTATATCACTTCAGTTTTACTCGAGGATTTGCAGTCTATTACTACGAACTGCGACCTTCCTGACAGGAAATCACGAATCCAGTCGCACAACTGAGACGATACCCCATAGGCCCGCAGCTTGATTAGAAGTCTCTTGTGAGGAACGGTTTCAAAAGCTTTCCGGAAATCTGAATCAACTTGAGATCCCCTGTCGATAGCGGCCATTACTTCGTGCGAATAAAGAGCTAGCTGCGTTGCACAAGAACGATGTTTTCTGAAGCCATGCTGATTACGTATCAATAGATCGTTCCCTTCGAGGTGATTCATAATGTTTGAATATAGTATATGCTCCAAAACCCTACTGCAAACCGACGTCAATGATATAGGTCTGTAGTTTGATGGATTACTCCTACTACCCTTCTTAAACACTGGTGCGACCTGCGCAATTTTACAATCTGTAGGCACAGATCCATCGGTGAGCGAGCGGTTGTATATGATTGCTAAGTTGGGAGCTATTGTATCAGCGTAATTTGAAAGGAACGTAATCAGTGTACAATCTGGACCTGAAGACTTGCCTGTATCAAGCGACTTGATTTGCTTCGCAACCCCTAAGGTATCTACTTCTAAGAAACTCATGCTAGCAGCTGTTACCGTTTCAAATGCTGGAATATCCCATTCGTTTTCCCTGGTGAAGGAATTTCGGAAAACTGTGTTCAATAACTCCGCTTTAGCGGCACAGTCGTCGGTAATAGTACCATCGGCATTGCGCAGCGAAGGTATTGACTGCGTCTTGCCGCTTGTGTACTTTACATACGACCACTTAGAAGAAAGTCTGAGACTGAGATAATTCAGATAAAAATACGGAAAATATAAATGAACAGTGTGGCGAGCCATTTAAACCTCGCTTTTCTCGTAGTGTACCTCGAGTAAAATAAAAGTACAAGCGGATAGTGTTTGGTAAGAAAAACAGTGAGGCGCTGATTTGTCTCGGACGTTACGAGAAACGATTAAAATTGGGAGCTAGCGGGGACGTGAAATGCAGAGTGTAGAATTTTGTTGCGGTGTTTATCGTGGGGCGGCTATCTGGTGCGCGTGCCAGCTGCGAGAAGCGGACTTGATCCAGGCGCCGCCGAGTGTACCTGCTCCCTTCCTGGATGCAATAAAAAAAGCTGCAGCTGCCGCAGCCCCTGCCACAAAGCCTGCGCGCCTGGACCCATTCACCGCTGCCAGGTACTGCTCCGCTCCACCACGACGCCGCCAGCATTCCCCCGCGCTCTCATCTGAAACCCCTTACTGATCGTAATAGCACTCGAGCAAATTCCGATATATGTTGGTGGTTACTAAACTATACGATAATTCCTACAAATTCTTTGCAACCAAACAATATCGCAAATTATGTTGTGGAATGGGGAAACTTGTGTTTCTCAAGTAATAGGCGTATTTTTAACTGCAATAAATGATGCTTCATTAAGATCCTGTTCACTATAACATTCAGCTTTCTTATAATGCTGACTCGATAGTAAACTGAAAGATTTCTGGGACCGAGCGAGAACTTTACTCTAATTCTTTCATTCCTTGATGTCGTCTCGGAAAATGGATCGCGGCAACGTAATACAAGTAGAAAATTATGTGTTTAGTCCAAAAACAAGCTGTCCGTTACATAGCTGTTGTTCTTACACGAAGCTAGTGTACGCCTCTACTCAGTGCTTCCAGAAAGTTGTGAGACTGATTCTATTCCTGGCGTACAAGGAATGTCAGCGCAGTAACTACGGAGGTAGCTTGAACTAACAACTGTAAACAACAGATCTGACCGCCCGGTTCTAGGCGCTACAGTCTGGAACCGAGCGACCGCTACGGTCGCAGGTTCGAATCCTGCCTCGGGCATGGATGTGTGTGATGTCCTTAGGTTAGTTAGGTTTAATTAGTTCTAAGTTCTAGGCGACTGATGACCTCAGAAGTTAAGTGGCATAGTGCTCAGAGCCATTTGAACCATTTTGAGTTAAATCGCATAGTGCTCAGAGCCATTTGAACCAACAGATCTGAATTTGATCAGATCAAATGTTCCAGACATTCTGCAGAATTTTTGAAGAAGAGAAACGCGCACACATTTACTCCCGCACAAAAACAAAGACGCGTGGACGCGAGTCGCGACTTCATTGAAATGCAAAACGTACACAATACTTTTCTGGTAAAAATCATCACGGCTGACAGGACTTGTCGTTATCAAGACGAACCTACCTCAAAAACGATGAAGTGCAGAAATTCACATGGAGGATCTACGTTTTGACGACGTAACGGACGTTCGATGTGACGCCCAAGTTGGACGACACCCCAAAGGAGGACTTTTATGACGATTTCACATTGTTGTATAAACCTTCAGTGCATTGTATTCAAGTGAGAGGAGATTATGTATAACACCAAAGCATTAAAAACCGCCGTCTTAACGTTTCTCTATTTCTTACTAATCCTGTCCCGAAGCTATTTGGACTGACAGGGTGTTTAATGAGTTGAGAATTCTTAAATTGATGTCTCATTGTGCCTACCCGCTTAACCCTTTCACTACCTCCATTTTTTAGATTGAAAGTCATTAATGTGGGGTTATTTTAATTAATAATAACAGTATGAAAAAAAAACATATTACCCGCCGTTTCGTTACATCATTGATTAGTGGATAGAGCGTATCTCGAAGTTTATAACTCACGTTTTAAGTGGTTCAAATGGGTCTGAGCACAATGAGACTTAACATCTGAGGTCATCAGTCCCCTAAAACTTAGAACTACTTAAACCTAACTAACCTAAGGACCTCACACACGCCGGCCGGAGTGGCGTGCGGTTCTAGGGGCTCCAGTCTGGAACCGAGCGACCGCTACGGTCGCAGGTTCGAATCCTGCCTCGGGCATGGATGTGTGTGATGTCCTTAGGTTAGTTAGGTTTAATTAGTTCTAAGTTCTAGGCGACTGATGACCTCAGAAGTTAAGTCGCATTGTGCTCAGAGCCATTTGAACCATTTTGAACCTCACACACATCCGTGCCGAGGCAGGACTCGAACCTGCTACCGTTGCGGTCGTGCGGTTTCAGACTGAAGCGCCTAGAACCGCACGACCACACTGGCTGGCAACTCACGTTTTAGATGCTCAATATGGGCATCGCTTTTCGGCGCGACGAACGTCAATACGTGCATCCAGTTCATTAATACGAGCTGTAAAGGAAGGCTCGACAATAGCCCACGTTTCACACACATTCACTGGGTTGCATATCTGCAGGTGCAGCCTAATTCGATGAGACAATACGAAGCTTAGCGGATTAAAGGGTCAATTATGCAACTTGAAAATAGCACAACCTACTGGTGGAAGCTGTAATTATAAGAATTCTGCGATCCATTAGCGGGCTTTACTTACACTGACACATAGCAGTATCACGCAGCAAATTCCCACTCGTTCTCTAACAACCTCTAGCATGCTGTGAAATGGTTAACACGTCTGTGGTTGTTAATATGAAGTGTTTTGAAAGTACAACAGCATACATTCAGTGTACACAAGCAGAGGAACAATGTTTTATGTTGTGACCACACCCTTAACAGCAGTTCAAAAAATGCGCATCACTCTCCAGTAAGCATTTAAAAGGAATTAAATTTGACAGTGTATGTTTATTATTATAGTATTTTAATATTATTACAGAGTTTACATTTCTTATTCTCTCATTCCAAAAGTCTGTATTTTATTAATGTTTTGTTTTCTTTAAATCGGTTATCTCCATGTTATAGAGTACTCTATGACAATGTGCATCTCTCTCTCCCATATTAAACGATAAAAATAAAACTAATAAAAAAAGAAAACAGCAGTAGACGTATGAATAAAATGTGGAAAACGAAAGCGCCCTTAATTTAAATCTTAAACGTACAAAACTATAATATTACATTGTCTCTGAAAATACGTATCATTTTTGTCAAATAAAGCTTATGGAATCCTTCATCTCATAATTGTTTCCCCTCTCCCTTTACATTTTAAGCAAAAACATGACGCTTGTGTAAAACAAATTTTAGTTTTAGAAAGCAGTTGTTTCGCATTGGAGTAATACGTGGATGCTTATTCATCAGCGTATAACTTGTGCATATTAGACATATCGCGAAAACATGTTTTCAGCACTTTGCGAGCATTACTAAATATATTTTTGTATGTATAACGTAATTTCTTACACCGAAAGTTTGGTTATCAACGACAGTAGGTAGAAAACTCAGGAAAATCCATAAGTTCCATGGCCGGAGATACGATATTTTTACTTGCCCGCATTCTAAGTACTAATCCACTCTTCATGGATTTAATAACGATATATTCTGATCGGTAGCTACAGATGCCACAAACAGTAAACGTGTAAACTGACCGTAGTTAATTCACGGAACTTTTGGGAGGCTTATTCAGTGCTGCCATCCAAGTCTGTGTACGTACTTGTATCAAGTCTGTACGAACTTACGGATAGGAATCCACATCCTAGAATTAACGACATATAAAGACTACAACCTCGAAGAGGCAGTAAACTATTTTCGAAGAAAACAGAGCAAACATGTTCCGATTCATAAAGCTCACTTTATTGAGAAGCATCTTGCTACAGATACTAGATTCGGTTAATGTTTTGTCTGCACGTACTAGTGTGGGAGTGGTTTTCGCAAAATGCTGGAGAAGTTTCCGCAAACGACATCAGATACAGTTAATTAAAACACGAAAGAAGGTAACACAGAGATTACTACCAACGCACCCACAAGCTTACGTTACAGCGCAACAGAAAGAGCATACACGTGCCTGAGTGTAATAGGAAATTGCTAAGGCCCCACTTGACCGCAAACACTCGTGTTCTTTAGCTTTAGTCTTGTTGTTCGTTGTACAGACGCTATTGACTATTTGCTTTTGTCCCGCGATTGCAGTGGAACGGACCTACCAAAGCGCTGCCGTGAAATATCTTTCACTTGATCGTGTATCCCCGGACTCACGTATCCTTAGAGATTCGTTTGGTAACCCTTTCACTACTAATTTTTTTCGGAGTTAAAGACATTAATGTATTTTTGTTGTAATTAATGTCTTAGTCATAAGTAACAATGCAAATAAAATATTTCCCGCCGTTTCGTTGTCCTGTGCGTGGAGGTATGGGACAAATATAGATGAAGTACCTTCAGTTTTTGAAAAGATCACTGCGCAGAAACTACAAGACATATAGAAAACACACGAACATCAGTGTATAGAATATATCTACAAGTTTTTAACTCACATTACAGGTGCTAAATATGGGCACCGTTTGTGGTACGGTAAACGTCATTACGTGCGTGCAGTTCACTGATTCGCATTGGCTAGGAAGGCGCGACAGCAGTCCGTTTCGCAAATCTGTTCATTGGGACTGTCTGTCTGCAATCGCGAACTAATTCGATGCGACAATACGGAGCGGATGGTTTGTGTGCTTCAGTGGTTCCCAACCTTCGTTCCACCATTACTCCTCAGTGCAATCAGACATTAGCTAGTATACCCGCCCTTCCGCCCCGCACCCTCCCCTCACATTATCGCCAACCTCATCGCGTAACTAAACTGAAGAATGATAGACATTTATTGGAACACTTTTATTTTTTTAAATGATGAAAGTCGAATGATATTTTGTGTGTGTGTGTGTGTGTGTGTGTGTGTGTGTGTGTGTGTGTGTGTGTGCGTGTGTGTGTGTGTGTGCGCCTCACTTGCTTGACCTACACACTGCAACCCCACTTAAAATCACGGTACTTACTGTTCGTAAATCACTTGGTTGCTGCACTCTGTACTTCTGAAGTGGCAGAAACTGGTAGACTTCAGGCTGTTACTGCTTTGCGTCTGCCCACAGCCACTAATAAAAATAATAATAATAGTATTGTGTACAGCACTGTAGCAGCCATGTGTCTTTGTGTCACTTAATTCATTTAACTTTCTCGAAGCGAGTAATGAAGCAATTTTGGATTACTGCAGTTACCATCTACAACTTGGAGAAGATGTTTTCTTGAAATATTTAGCATTTGTTACGTTTATATCTGACTTTTACAATCCGCGATGTACGGGACAAAGCACTACAGATGTGTGTAGTGGGTTTTGACGAACCTCCACCGCATTAATACTGTTAATTCAGAAAAATTAATTATTGATAACTTCTATAATCAGTATTAGATCTCACAAAATCGTGATAATAGTCATGATCTTTTGAAAATAATGTAGTTTCGTGAGTGAAACAGAATGGAATCGTTTCGTTTTTACCCCTTAGAAAATTTCATTACTCTCACGCTGCGAACCACTGGTCTACATGCATCGGTGGAAATATTTATTATATCACCCATTATTACGTCACAATTTTGCCTTTGGTTGGGTGTTTTCTTCAGGTTGTATCAGTCCATTGTCGTTTACGTATTCTTGACGTTATTGTTCCATTTCCTATCATTAAGCCCAATATATCCAGCTATTTGTTGCCATTGTTTTCATCTGAAACAAAGCAGTGTTCATACAGTCATCGTATGTACATACATATTGAGGTGGGAAGATGGGAAAGTCAGTGGAAAAATACTGGTAGAAAGGAAGATGTATAAAAAGGGTGTCTACTGTCAAACAAGGCTGGATAGTGAAAAGCTTTCTCTCATGGATCGTCGCCCGACATCCACTGAACTAAAGCGAGACTGGGAAGAAATTTGCGACGCCTCAGTAACCAGTAGAACTCTTGGAAACAGCTTGCTGGAAGCTGGACTGGCTACCCGTCGAACTAGAAAGAACCCGTTATAGCAAAAAACAATTCTAAATGGTTCAAATGGATCTAAGCCCTATGGGACTTAACATCTGAGGTCATCAGTCCCCTAGACTTAGAACTACTTAAACCTAACTAACCAAAGGACATCACACACATCCATGCCCGAGGCAGTATTCGAACCTGCGATCGCGGCTCAGTTCCGGACTGAAGCGCCTAGAATCGCTCGGTCACAGCGGCCGGCAAAAACAATTCGACAACAACGGCTAGACTAAAATGGGCAAAATCACAAATGACGTGGACGCCAGACATGAGTAACTAAGTAATCTTTTCAGATGAGTCTAAATTTAATCTTCATGGGTCCGATGGCGAAGTGTTCGTGCGCGGCAGAATAATTTTTGCCATAATGTATAATACAAACAGTCAAATGCCCAGCAGGACAGATGGTCTGGGAATACACGGAGTAGGTCGTCTGGACTTCATATATGGTGCAATCAATGCAAATGTATACTCTAACATCCTTGAAAGGAGGCTTATGCCCAAACTAAGAGACCAGTTCGGAGATGTTTCCAGTTGCATTTTCCATCACGATTCTGCTCTTTGTTACAAAGTTTTGGAAGTAATTCCTGTGATCGATGTTTGTATCAAGTATGAAATAGATTAGGTTCCAACATAGTTGTTACACATTTCTACATGTCAGGTGAAAATATTCCTTGGCCAAAATGGAGTTCAAACGTTAGAATGCCTGGAAATAGCTCCGATCTCAGTCCAACACTGGGAATTTATGGGAAATGCTGTCGCAAAAAGAAGCCACGGAATAGACAGGAGCTGTTGGAGAACCTTCCGCGTGTGTCGTTTCATGAAATAAGTTAATTTTCGCAATGTCTACATGAAGCAAATCTGTGATTAAGAGCATTTAATGGCAACAGAAGATGCAGATGAGTTAACAGTGTATGCACAAACACTAAAAACTATCAACGTTATGTCGTAAAATTAATACCCGGTGTTTCTTCCAAGATTAACATTCATAGTTTACAACGAAAAAATAGCTCAGATGACCTAATCGCTTCCGCCCGGTTCCTTGAGAAAGTGTTATAAAATATGCCGAGCGGTCTAAGGCGCTGCAGTCATGGACTGTGCGGCTGGTCCCGGCGGAGGTTCGAGTCGTCCCTCGGGCATGGGTGTTCGTGTGTTTGTCCTCAGGGTAATTTAGGTTAAGTAGTGTGTAAGCTTAGGGACTGATGACCTTAGCAGTTAAGTCCCATACGATTTCACACACATTTGAACATTTTGTTAAAATATAAATAACAACTCATTTTACAGAATTAAATCGAGAGAATAAAGTAAAATTGATACAAATTATTGTGTATGTTTCCATCCTATAGAAACAGTGGGAAATCAGGCCAATTTATTAAACGATAATATTAAGAGTATTGGATTGTAGAATGTGATGCAATAAATAATTCCAGCACTGTATCGTAACATGCCTGCCCTCTAGTGAAGCTGTGCCACAGTGCGTTTTACGAATCGAAGAAGGGAGAGATCCATTATCCACAGATACATGCCATATTTCTGTGTCGTACGAGATTCGGGCTCGGCACAGGTACTGAAACACAACGTAACATTTCATGAAACACTTTCAAGAGTGTCGTAATCTTTTTGCCAAGCAATATCATGAAGCTTAAGATATCCGAAAATAAAGCTTCGTTTCTAGCTGAATGTCCTATTACGAAATGGCGTAACATCTGCTTTATAAACACTAACCAAACAATAAAACAACGCATACTATTCACATTCAAAATAATAAATATATGCAAATCATAAGATTAAATTACACGTTTTTATAACATACGCTTCTCTTTTCATGTACAGTAATCATATTAAGAAACGCAAGTAAGCCTACAACATTTTGAATAAAAAAAGGCGCAGAGTGACGGTTATTAGACATATACATAAATGTGATGTAGGTATAATTGCAAGCAATCTGTTTGACATATCACTGATAGTGTAATGGTGAACGGGAAGGGTTGGGAAGCACGGTGAATTTATAGTAATGGTTCGAAACACCTTGAAAGACAAAATTTTTTTCTGTTATATTTTGTTATTTATTCGAATTATTTGGCGTTATTTGTGAGTCTATAGTCACTGTGCCAATGATTCCCTTTGTGTGCATGTAAATTAGCAGGATGGGTATATTACCCATACTAACGGAATGTGGGAATCCCAGTAGCATATGCGTTGTTTCTCCAGTTTGCTCCCACCTCCAGTTCCGTTGGTGGTGGTTGTTCTGTCTTCAGCTATGGCTGTCCTCAGCCAATTGAAAAGTATGGAAGTCACACAACACGAAAGTAGCTCATTTGCTGCAGGAAATACGAAACTGCCAAGACGCCCAAGAGCGCTCTCGCACCTCATTTGTGTTTATATGGACATACTTACACAGTAGACATCCAAGATGATAAAATGTGTAGCTTTATTAGATTACAAAACACAAACTGTTTCGCTGTTTCGAAACATTACATTGTACTGTTTCATTTGTTTCGAAACAGTTACGTGTTTCAGTTTGCCCATCTCTAGAGTGTAGTACTAGACAGCAGCCTCACGGGGTGGCCGCTAGGGTGCGTGCGGCAGAATATCGGGTGAATGCTGCGGGAGAGAACGTTTGGCGGCTGTGGGCCCCCTCCATCGTGCTCGCCCCTTCCCCCACCACCGGTGTTTATCTGGGGCCCTCAACGGTGAGCTGGTCCCTCTCCTCTTTCACTGCTTCGGAAAAAGGGCAAGGAAAAAAAAGAGTTTACGCTCTGTTGTGGAGGGGAGCTGTGTCCGAAGCTAACCGTTCTTTCCAGGCAGTAGCTGTGGCAGGCGTGGTGGAGCGAGTATAGCTGGCTCACGCCGACCTGTTGCTGGCGCTCCAAAATGTAGGTTTGGCCGCGGCGTGTCCGTCCTCGACCCGTATCGGTAGAAACTCGGTGGTCGGTTTTTGCGCTCGTCGTGATGCACCGCCACTTATCGCTGACGCACCGCCAGCAGCCGGTGCTGGTGGATAGGCCTTCGGGCGTGGACGGCGAGGCTGCGTTCGCGCGTCTCGGCTCGCGGGCGCCCGACGCCCTCGTCGAAGGCGACGACGGCTTGTCGCAGCTGAAGCGCGTTCCCAGCCACGCAGACCTCATCGCCGCCGACATCAAAGCCCCCGGACTCGTCGACGCCACCGCCTCCATTTTCTCCGCCGCCGACGACGCCAGTTTTACGCACTACTCTTACCAACATGCCGACGCGAACCAGGTACGCCAACTGGCCGACAGCCCAGGCGGTTCTCTTTGTTTCTCCTATTCTGCGTAATGAAATACGTTTGGCGCGACTGACATTTCTACTACATTGTTCCTCACTATTCACACAGACATTTCCGAGATCTCCCACTATTTATGCACTCCGTGTCGGCTTTTGCTCTCCGTGCCTGGTACTTTGACACGTGACAGTTTAAAGTTATGGACGTAGATCCCTTACTCTCATAAGAACAAAATTACGACACCAATTCCGAAAAACGAAATCGATTAAGTTACTGTGTTTCTTTTTCAATATATGTTGACATATTTGCAGGCTTCACAACTGACAAAAATTAGGAACTCAATTGCTTTGTTAAAACACTCGTATGGCAGACGGTGCTCTTTAATGTACCATATATGGATGGCACGCACTGAAAACCTCGTAGCTCCATTTTGTTAAATTTTGTAGGTGAAGCGAAAACAGTTTCTTAAAAAATAATATAAAGTAATACAGGAAGTTGCTGCATGTATAACAATATAGTAGAAACCTAGTCATTGACAGGTTAGAAAAATCCATGCACATTCAAATATCTCCTTGATTACGGAGTTGCGAGGTTCTGGAATTACATGTTTTCACAGACAAATGGAGTTATGAGGTTTTCATTGCCTACCATCGATATTAAGCTTACGACCTATTTGTTTCCAAGTGGCATCCAATGTTGTTATATTTCTTCAAATAACATTTAAATATTTTGGTGTATCGTCAATTGCTTGCACAAGAAGGGAAATAGCTAACCTAGTAGCTGTTTGTGAAGAAACTGGAACTCTCGAATGCGTGTAAATTCTACCCAGTATCGGAAACCACTACGATGGTTTTTAATGTCTGCCTTAGTGAGCCTCACAGAGGCGTTGCAAAAGTAATGTTGCGTAAACTGCTAAAGAACACTGCCGATTATTCGATTTGAACCAAGCACTTTATACGAATTGTGTAATTACTGATTAACGGGAGTGGTGTACGTTCTGCATTAATTGGGGATTGAGTTAAAAAGGTACTATACACGTGGTACTTACGTAACTGTGCGGTTTCGTAAATCAGTTATTCCCCAAAACGTTTTTCAATTTAAACTATTTATACATCACGAGAATATAAATAATAATCAGTACAATCATCAAACCGAATGTGGAATTTTGCTTAAGTAGTCATGGTCCCATTGATGGCGGTACGGCCTTTTCCTCGTCTTTGGCATTTCGCCAGTTCGAGGCGACTACAATTTAACGTGGAATTCAAATCAGGAATCTATTTGGAATTTTTTTATACAAAGAGCTTGGAATGTGAACCTCAACGATGCTTTATTTACTTTTCTTTTACACACATAGACATTTTTGCAGGTGACACTTGCTTCTGACGGACTTCGTTTCGAACTTCAGATTTTTGGATTGTTAATCTGATACCTAAGTCACAGAGTAATTGAGCCTTACACATGTGAACACCTCATCAGCTGTAATGTAGCAGCTCCTAATTTACCAGGAAGGCATACGAGAAAGCAAGATATGAGATGTTGATTTACAATTATAATAATGCGTTAATAATACTAAGTAATGTCGTCATAGCACATTCTGGGTCCGTTTCGGATTCGTTAATGCTTTGTGAAATACAGTTCTTTACGTCTTGTGATTTGAACCTGCGTGAAACTGTAATCAACAGTGTGTACACGTCCGCAGGCTAATAGAGGAACGTGGTTATTTATTTGACAATGGTAGTCATTTATAATGCTGTTCGCTCCCTTAGTCAACTCGCCTTCGCCTTCCCACTTGGTACTACCGTGGCATCCCAAGGAAAACGTTTTAATTGTATTTTTAAATACAACTCGGACAATGTGCTACCACACTGGCGGAGACTGAACCATTTCGCACCGCTATATCAGGGAACCATTATTATGTGCCGCATATTACGGATTTGGTATCACATGAGAGTTACTCTCCAAAACATGAATGAAGACACTGAAGAATGAAAAGGTATTTCGTCGTTTCTTTCCTTTTTTTGTAGGAAATTTAGCATTATAGTAGTGACATTTTTAATTGCTATCAGAATATTATGAAGTTCCTGATAACCTTAAAGTGATTATCACTGTAGCGAAATTGGGGATCATCGGACTCTGACGCACGAATAAGCCAGCGTATCTGATGGTAGGGTCTATTGTAAGGCCAGGCTTTGTTCATTACAATGGCTGACTCCGTGTACGGTTTCTTGAAACACAAGCTAGTAACTCGGTCTGCTGCGGATAATGGGGGCGATTGTAACTTGGACGGTGTCCTGCCGATGCGGGAATATTATCTTGGGGCAGCCATTGTCTTCAGTTCTGCCCTCGCGAAGCGGCATTGTCCGTTCTCAGAGTATCAACCGCTGTGCCCGAATCTCCACCCCGCACAGCTACTACAAGCCGTAAACAAAACAGCTGTGTTGACGAAGAGAAGCTGCCATTTTTACGTTTTGGGCATGTGTTTCGATCATACCATTTTCAAACACATGATTCCTATCCAGACGCTTTAAAAATTGCAATGATGTAGATGCGGTCGAAATGCAGTGGGGCAATAATTATTTTACCTCATTAGTCTTCATCTGTTGTCGCCTCTACTGCTAAGCATGTTCAGAGTGTGAAATGGAATGTTTAGGTTTTTGTATTTCTTTTTGTGTCCTGTAGTGCAAATTACATCCCTTTTGCCACCAGTTCAAATGTTATGGACAGTTAAAAAGGCGTTTTCAAAAAATTCATTCACATATGTTTATGGAATATTGTCATGTATGTATCACATATTGTGGAGTTTTCCTAGTGGCATACGATAAGAGGAGGGACTATTACAGTATTATTCAACATATCTAAGATCCATAAAAATGCAACTTGTTTCCAAATACTTATGTCAGTGTGAAATGAACTCTATTTAGTTGTCAGTCATTTTTCATACTTTTTAGTTTTACAGCCGCAATAGCGTTATAATATTAAAATTTTCGTGTTTGTTGTTGAATGTTACACGCTTTGGAAGATGTCGTTGGCTTCACTGCTGTGGAAGTGACACTTCTTCGGGATGTTTTCCATAGGTCGTATTTTGGCCGTCAGTTAGTACACGAGGCAGCGAAACATTTATAGTAACATAAAACTTTTAGAACAGTGAAGCGTGGGCTGGATTTGATGCCGATGCTATTTGTGTGTTCACTCTCCAGATTGATGTCGTCGAGCTTTCGTTTACACTTGATTTCGTTTTTCTAATAATACTTTTTGTTCTCTTGAAAGCAAAGGTGACCGAGCGAGGTAGCGCAGCGGTTGCCACACTGGACTCACATTTGGGAGGACGACGGTTCAAACGGGCGCCCAGCTATCCAGGTTTAGGTTTTCCGTGATTTCCTTAAATCGCTGTAGACAAATGCATGGATGGATCGTTTGAAAGGGCACGCCCTATTTCTTTCCCCATCCTAGACACCATCCGAGCTCGTGCTCCGTCGTCAATGACTTTGACGTCGACGGGACGTTTAACCCAAGCTTCCTTCCAAAGCAGAAAAATTTTACTGGGCCAAAAAAGTTTATTATGCGAAATGATTAGGAATGTAGCAGCTCGACCAAAACAACAACCAGGAGATGCAAATGCAGATAGCTTATAGTATCAATACATTTATTAACTTATCCGACAGTGTTACCGTGATATAAACGTTTGTTAGCATAATGGCCAGAGACGAACTCTATGTTCTCCAAAAAGCTTCCAGGTCCTTCCCAGTTTAACAACATATATTCATTTACACCTTCCGAATCAGCGGGAGGTTGATGACAGAGGATACTTTTTGATGCACCACGTATTAAAGTTTATTTCCATTCTGTTAACGGATTATTGCTTTTACACCTCCTTACGAGATCTTATTTGCCTCAAATTGGATTTGCCGGCTGGAGTGGCCTAGCGGTTCTAGGCCCTAAAGCCTGGAACCGCGCGACCGCTATGTCGCAGGTTCGAATCCTGCCTCGGGCATGGATGTGTGTGATGTCCTTAGGTTAGTTAGGTTTAAGTAGTTCTAAGTTCTAGGGGACTGATGACCTCAGATTTCAAGTCCCGCAGTGCTCAGAGACATTTGAACCAGTCAAATTGGATTCACACAATCTCTAAGGGATTGATACGTAGGGGCGGGGTGAATGATATTCGTAGTTTCTGACCCGATAGACTGACCTTGACGTTTTCGAAGTAGTATCTCGCGAGATTACGTCGTCTTTCTTCGAGTGTCTGCCAGCTCAGATTTTTAAGCATTTCTATTAAACGCTCTAGGGTACGACAATTTACATCGACAGTCGTTGTATGTGCGCATGCTCTCCATTATTCCAGCCCAGTATGGGTCCCGTACACTAGAGCAGTATTCAGGCGTGAGCCGTGTTTTGCCCATAATATCTTTTCGAAAAAAACTGCAGTTCCCAGTGCCAGTAAATTATGTCTTTGCCTTATTTGTAGCTGAGCCTTTCTTGTGCTTTCATTTCATGTCTCTACACATTGTTAGTCCATTTATTTGTATGACATCGCTTGACTCCATTTATCCAGTAGTATTCATGTATAGTGTGTTTACATTGCGTGAACTCCACAAACGTGCATTTGAAACTTCGTGGCAGATTAAATCTGTGTGCTGGACCGAAACTCGAACTCGGGACCTTTGCCTTTTGCGAACACACGCTCTCTTAGCCGAGCGGTCTAAGGCGCTGCAGTCATGGACTGTGCGGCTGGTCCCGGCGGAGGTTCGAGTCCTCCCTCGGGCATGGATGTGTGTGTTTGGTTCAAATGGCTCTGAGCACTATGGGACTCAACATCTCAGGTCATCAATCCCCTAGAACGTAGAACTACTTAAACCTAACGAACCTAAGGACATCACACGCATCCATGCTCGAGGCAGGATTCGAACCTGCGACCGTAACGGTCACGCGGTTCCAGACTGAAGCGCCTAGAACCGCTCTGCCACCAAAGGCCGGCGTGTGTGTTTGTCCTCAGGATAATTTAGGTTAAGTAGTGTGTAAGCTTAGGGGCTGATGACCTTAGCAGTTAAGTCCCATAAGATTTCACACACACACACACACACACACACACACACACACTTGATTTTTTTATTTTTTTAATGAACAAGTGCTCTACCGGCTGAACTACCCAAGCACGACTCACGGCCCATTCTCACAGCTTCACTTCGCCAATACTTCGTTTCCTACCTTCCAAGCTTGGCAGGAGTTTTCCTGCGAAGCTTGGAATACTAACACTCGTGGAAGAAAGGAGAACTATTGAATGAAAAGGGGTAAATCATCCCTGTCTTTAAGCGTCAGACCTACACTAAGGGTCTTTCGCGCATCGAGGATTAAAGCCAAGGACCGTTTGACTCTCTGTTTTTTTTTAATTATTTTATATGTGAGTCGTTAAAAATTATTTGCAAGTACTGCTACGTGAGTTTGATTGTGCTGTAAACATTGTGAAAGCGGCGCTGGAGAAGAGGTTTTTATGCACCAAGATCTCCCATTGCGTATAGCAACTCACAATACGGTGGAGTCATCTTAGTTGGGTTACCCTATCCCGATTCGTAGTCAGACCTCCTTTTGCACCAGAAAAACAGACCAGCAGCCGTTTGGAATTGTGGTTTTCCTTTGTTACGAAGCTGTTTGATCTGTCAAAGAGCCTGCCTGGATGTGTCTTTTTTTGTACTGTTTTCTTGTAGAATATGAACCTACAACCACCGAGGCAGTGCCTTTGTCCGGAAAGCAGGGCCACGCAGATTCGCGGTCGCGGCGCGGGCTGATAGCTTACCACAAACGACAGCGAAGATGTGCTACGCTGGAGGTAGACCAAAAACAAAGCCGCGTGGAACTGGTTGTACCTTTGGGGTCGACGCCAACAGGCCGATAGCGTCCTTGAGATGTAATGATATAGAATTACGGGACACGTGTGCGACAACTGGCAACACCGGGGCTCTTCCCCTCAATTCCGGAAGTGGGCAAAGGGGCCGGCGGCGGGCGCACGTGCTCCCGCCGTTCAAATCATCCTGCGCCTCCCAAATCACTCCCCCGCCGCCCCCGCAGGTATTCGCTGCCATTCGAGCTTCTCATTTCTGCGTTCCCTACAGATGCAAACCGTACGCTGACAAGGCGACAGTTAACGTTTGAAGTATACTTCAAGTATTTCTATTCCCCTTATTTTGTCAAAACTAGCTATAATGAAGCCATGATTGTATTATAAGACAATTACTTAATGAAAGTAAGAACAGAAACCAGTCACTGGATATTCTAACAACCCTACCACAACAAAGGTCAAAATTTAATGATTGTGGTGTTGCTCACGCTGCTAAATACTGCATTTTCGGGCAACAACAAAGTTATTATGTGGCAGGTGTCATTAGAGTACAGTTAATAATAAAGTCATTTCATGTAATAATGAATAAACTAGGCACTCATCTTTTCGTGTTTTCCACGCTGGTCTTGTTGTAAAATCGTGGCTCAATCGTCGAAAATCTAGGTGGCGATAATTCCAAGCTCGGATGCAAAAAGGCCTAGGTTTTATTCTGCTATATTCAAAAGTTTTATAGATGTTTTTCACAAACCATTCTTGAAGATTACACTTTTGCAGGACAATGGTGATGTAAAAAAGTAATCAGCACTCCGAATTCAAGTTACACTTCTTTTTAACTACTTTTGCTGCAATATCACGTAAAACACAAAACATCACTTCACAATACAAAACATACTTGAAAACATCTTCGTCATTGTTGAAGTTCACATTTTATAAGCTGACTACAGCCGGCCGCGGTGGTCTCGCGGTTCTAGGCTCGCAGTCCGGAACCGTGCGACTGCTACGGTCGCAGGTTCGAATCCTGCCTCGGGCATGGATGTGTGTGATGTCCTTAGGTTAGTTAGGTTTAAGTAGTTCTAAGTTCTAGGGGACTAATGACCACAGCAGTTGAGTCCCATAGTGCTCAGAGCCATTTTTTAAGCTGACTACAATACGCCTCTTTTCAACATGACGTCCAAGACTTGACTTTTCAGTCTCTAACTCTCTAAAAAACTAATAACCGCTTACGCGCCCAAAAATCAGAGTTACAAGTACGTCAAAGATCATAGTGATGAAAGAAAGAATACACAGAAGAATAATACCATCGCAACATAAACATATCGATGTATCAAAGTACCTCTACATTAATGAAATCAAATCTGAATGCTTTCTCAGAAATATGTTAACTACTTCACAGAAACACAGTAGAATATAGCTGGTGTCGAGAGGTTCAGGTGAGGTACCGTAATGGTTACGTAATTCAAGTACCATTACAATATTACGGTACCGCTTTCAAGCTTCTCGAGGCTGTTCACGTTTCATTTGATGTATTTTACATATTTCTGATTATGGTGATGAGATATCGGTAGTTTCCTGTGCTGAAATGGTTTGTTGGAATGGTGGTGCGCTACACTGAGTACAGATAATAGAGGATTCAGTTTTTGAAATGGACTTATCGAAGAACCGTAATATACCGCGCTTTGTAGGAAGACAAATAATTTCCATTTTGTGTTAGTTGCGTGCAAATATTGTATGGTCTCTAAATTACTGATGCTTGACTTCGTAACGTTTTATGTTGCACGGAATCGTAAACGAAAACAAATACATCAACTCGACGTTCGAAAATATGCGTAGTCTCTTTTACATTCCGTACAACGTTAACCATTCCGACATTGTACATCAGACGTTTTGGGTGGGAAAATGATGATTAGCGCAAGTAGCACACAAATGATGAACTTTTTCACTTTAAAAGTGCGATATTGTTAGAATCAATGGTCTGTACGCCCATTAAAAAACTCCTCTAACTTCTGATCTTTCTGTAGAGCGCCAATATTTCACAAAATCTTAACCAGAACTGAGAACAGCCAACTCATCATCAAAATAAAAGTAAGACGTAAAATTATATATGTATATACATATATATCATAAAAATACGTGGGTGTAACACTTTGTAGGGACATGAAACGGAACAGTCTCATAGGGTCGTCTTGGGTAAAGCAGGCAGCAGACTTCGGGTTATTGGTAGAGTACTAGGTAAATGCTATCACTCTATAAAGGAGATGAGATTGCTTACAAATCACTCGTGCGACCCAACCTTGAATATTGCTCAGATATCTGGAATCCGTATCAAATACGGCTAACAAGGGATATTGAACGTATACAGAGATGCGTGAACGAATGGTCGAGAACGTTTGTTTAACCCGAGGAAGAGTCTCACAGAGAGGGTGAGAGAACCGAACTGTCAGACTCTTGAATATATATGTAAACTATCTCGAGAAAGCCTGCTTACGAAGTCTCAAGAGCAGATTTTAAATGATGGCCCTACTAATTTACAACAACCCCCTACACATTGCGTTCATAGTGATTGTGAGGAAAAGATTACATTAATTATAGCTCGCACAGAGGCATTTAAACAGTAATTCTTCCCGCGCTCCGTACGTGAATGGAACGGGAAAGAGTCCGATAAATGGCACCATGGGTCGCACCCAATGACACGCACTTCGCAGTGGTCTGCAGAGTACGGATGTAGATGTATACATAGAACGTGAAGCTGTTAGTTCGACAACTGTAACGGTTCTGTTCTGAATACGTAATATAATGAACGTGGATGGTTCTTGGTCTTCTTTTCATTATAGGTTACTGACAGGGTGATATGTAGGACGAATAAAAACTGAATACAAACATTTATAGAAACTGATATAGGCACCTAATATCTTTGCATCAGAGAAATGTTACTTCGTATTTTCTTAGTATATTTTACTGGAGGTTAGAATACAGGACAGCATTACTATAAAGGCAACTTTTGTTGTGTTTTTCTTTCTTTCTTTCTATCTTTTTTTTTTGGGGGGGGGGAAGTTAAAATTAACTGGCAGTGAAAAATTGTTATTCTTTTATAGTAAAACTGTTGTAATGATAGATAGTTCTTAAGCAAAAGGCTTCCTTTTCAAGGTGCATCCGCTGGTCTATTAGATGATTGTTTAAGTAGTCAGTATGTAACAGCAAACAATTTACTGTAAAAAGGTCCGTAATGTCTCCGAAGATGTTTTTCAGTAATTGGGAAGCAACGTTAAAAGAAGGCACCGTGTTCTTTGCTGTATGTTTCATTTACTAAAACCGTTTTCCCATCTGTGGAAAGTAATGCCTTCTTGCGTATTGTAACGCTTTACTGTACCAGACAAGTGTCTACATACTTTTACATATTTGTAATTCGGTTCCTGGACGTCGATTCATAACGATTCACAGAACTAAGAGTTCTTCCTCTATTTATTGTTGTTTTAGAAAAGCCCTCAACTTCCATTCAAAATTTCTGTATGTGCAAATGATTGCCTGTAATGCATTAGCGTATGTTATTGGGATTGTCTGTACATTTACAATGGCTTTCAGCCGTACTTACAGGCTCGTGGATGTTAATCATTGTAGCCCACGCCTGTCTGCTGTTGAGGCATGTGGATTTACCAGCAATAGTCCACGCCTTAAGCTTCATTTGTAACTGTAAGGACAACACTCAAAATTTCAATATTATTTGTCATTCTAATTATTTTCTTAACTTCGTTTGTTGGGATAAAGGTTTGATTGTATCATATCTTTTTTTTTCTTTTTATGGTACGTTTATACCGTCGATAGTTATGACATGCCCAAGACCGTGTAAACCACAATGGAAGTATTTGCCTCGACACACCAAATCATTGTTACCTTTCCTTCCGTTTTGACTGTGTGCTTGGTTGTGCTGTTACGCTTCAGATGTTGTGAATATATCGAGTGCATTACTGGTGAATATTCAAAAATGCCGAGACCTTCAACCAATCAACAATCAACCAGCGACCCTTATGTTTAGATGTGAGGTATTTACAATAATTGTCGATTTAATCCTTTGAATATTCTTCACTACGAGTGTGCTGATACCTATCTTTAGTTTTATGACAACCTACCATAATTCACATCGGAGCTCTGTCGATTTGGTATAGTGTTAGTTGCTTCCATGTGCCGCTGTATATGCCATTTACGGCTATTTAATAGCGTAATTTCAGAGTGCGTTTGTAACTATAATTGTAACAGCGGCTCCATTTATACAGGGCGTACATGAAGTCCGGGAACACTTTTAATTATTTATTGCACAAGAACAAAACATTGTCAAGATGTCATACATATTGCATTTTGAAGAGAAACTCAGATTTTTTTTTTCAAACATTCGATGTGCGAACCATGAGTGACCCGGCAGACGTCAATACGGTAATCAAATTCTTGCCATACCCGTCCCAGCATGGCATCGTTGACTGTGGCAGCTCCAATTTTAATAATTTCATAGACAGCTTCTGTCGCAGGACTTTCCACTCTGCCATTGGAGCCATTTCGAGTTCACCGGAATGCACGACGCACCGATTTCTTTGGACTCCTTATAAATGTCTCTCGTACGCGCTGCAAATTCACTTCACTCACACTGAGACGTCCGCTTCTGTTTACCGGGCACAAGTAACCAGTCGTAACGAATTTGTTGTGCCAGTGCTAAATGGCGTTCCTTGTTGGTGGCTTCTTACCGTACTTGATTCTAAACATGCGTTGAACAGCTGTGGCACGCTTGTATTTGTCGAACTCCAACACACAGAAAGCTCGTTCCGCACTTAACTCGACACGTTTGAGACTAGCGCTGGCTATCGGCAAATTACCAAACTATACTGTGGCAGTATACATGAAAGAAAAAAACTCAGGGTTTCTCTTCAAACTGACATATGTATGATATCTGTACAATGTTTGATTCTTGTGCCATAAATAATTGAAAGTGTTCCCGGACTTTATGTACACCCTTTTATAAGATAAAATTAAAGTTATATATTTAATTTTTGAAGAATTTCTTCGAGTATATATACTGCATTTATCAGAATAACGAGACTACTCATTTTGTTTTAAGAACGATTGCACAGTAGCAAAACATTTCGTGGAAAGAGACCATTTCTGTGATGGTGAGATTTGGAAAATAAATTGTTGATAGTCCTACATACCTTTACATTCTCGTTGTTGGTCAGAGCTGTACTGCAGTGATTTGAGGTACATCAATCTGTTTGATTTGTAGAAGGTACAGTTGGCCCAGACATCCTCTTCGCGGACGATAAAGCCGGTCCGCAGCTAATTAGCTGCTCTGCTAGATCAATCTCTCTCAGGTTAATATAACCACAGCATGAATATTCGCCGAGGTCTCCTATAGAGCACGTCTTTTCTGAAAAGCTTTGGAGGAGGCAAACCATCGTTCGGCCGCAATCAATGACTCTTCCAGACCTTTGCACAGCTATTTCTCTGAGAAGGAATAGACTCTCAGTAGAGCTCTTGATCCACATGGAAGAAGAGAGATGGCTCGGTAGTTAGCACATTGGAGCTGCACTGGACTAGATCGAGATTCAAATACCCATGTGACCATCGTGATTAAGTTTTTCCTTCGTTTTCTATAAATGATTTATGCGAATTATGGGATGGTTCCTTTGTAAAAGATGTAGCTGATTTACTTTCCTATCCATTACCCTACCAGGGATTGGTTCCCTCTTAGTTGAGTTCGTCTCCCTCAGAGATCATAAACCCAGATCTTCTTTCCTTCCGTGTACCACCTGATATTGCATGCCCGAATGCAGTAAAGCATGTGACGCTGCTAGCAAGGGAAATTCCCCATCACCCCCTCCCCCCCCCCCCCAGACTTAATGGTAAAATGGTCCAGTTGATAGCTGGTTATATATCAAGCATGAAAACAGGAAGAAAGTGTGCTGAACTGTGGAAGAAGAAACAAAATAGAAACAGTGAACGTTTCAAACTCAGGATGTGCAACATTGAGCAGAACCAGGGCGCCGTGGTTCTGTGGTGACGTTGTTGGACTTTGAAGTGGGAGATTCGTGTTCAAATCTCCCTCATGCCCCATTTTTTTCACAAAATTATGAACTTTCCGTCCAGTCACTGACGTGTGTGTTCTTCTGTTCTCCTTCTATAGTCTTGATAATTGTCATATTATACATTAACTATAGAATGTGAGTCATGTGATAAGAATATGTTATCGTCGCAAGTAAATGTGATGCATAGTGATAGCAGGCGAGATGCCGCATAGACCTCTCACATAAATAAAAACCATAAGTAAACAGTAAAATAAGTAAAAAGTTAGAACAAAGGCATTCTAGAGTCAGAACGGATCGCGAGAGTCATAACATGTGGTACTTTTTTGGAAAAAATGGGAGGTATGTACATCTGGAGGTCCTTTCCATACACCTCGCTGTGGCAAAGGGACGTTACACCACGGCATAGACACAAATTTGAATGCAGCGAACAGACATGTCAGTGACCGGACGGGCAGTTCATAATTTTGTGAAGAAAATTGGGGCACGAGGGGAGATTTGAACACGGCTCTTCCCCTTCGCAGTCCAACACCGTGTCCACATAACCACGACGATGTTACACATCTTGTCTTGGGCCGTTCAATGTTTCTATTTTGCTTCTTTTTTCACAGTTCAGTACACCTTCTTCCTTTTCTGGTGCTTAATCTGTGTTCAGTTGTTCACTGGGCCATCTTACCACTAAATCTTACGCACTGAGCCATCTAACCACTAAATCTAAGGGGGGGGGGGGGGGGGTGCTGCGATGGGGAATTTCCCTATTAAGAATAACCATATCCTCATATACTTTAGGAACTGTTATTGTCGCAGTACAGTTTTTTTATAGAGTTTCTCTCTTTTTTGTATGTGTTTCTCGTTTTTTTAGAATTTTTCTAATTACGTGTTTTGGATACTGTTGTATGCGGATGACTTTTGATTAATCTCTTTGCGTTTTTCTGAGTGGATTTTGACATCCTCGTTTCTTGGTTATTCTTAACGTTTGGACGTTATTGTATGCAGAATTATTGCAAAAACAGTTCACGAGTTTTAAAAAACCTACGGTGCCAGGGAATGTTCTCAGGGGGAGAACATATTTCACTAATAATTACGCAGGGAGACGAGTGGTTCAAATATCTCTTGCCGCGAGAGTAGGCGTATTGTATCGGCGTGGAACGCCAGCATCATTCATTATGTGCATTGGTAATTAGGTAGCCAGCTAAATATCACATTTCCCGGCAGTGGCATATGTTTACGTGCTTGTAGTATTAGAATCGGTAGTTTATTTGACTCGTGGTGGGAAATACAGAACGTGGCATGCATAGCGAATGACGGTGCACATACAAAAGTAGACAAAGCGACACCGTTGGAGACTGGTGTAGCTGAAAGTTAGAGCTCTATTCGATGTGAAGCGATAAATGGAAGCAGCGTTATTAGAGTTGCGAAGATCCTAGTTTCAGTTGCCAGAAACAAATATATCGCATTGCTGTTTATCGTGTGAAAAACGTAATGAAATGTTGCAAAAGCAATTTGATTTACTGTAGCCTTAGAATACTGTACAGTCAAAGCTTGCCCGTAAAGTAAACGGATATTTCTGGTTACATTGGTGGCTGAATGTCACTCCGCAGAACCAAAAGTTAGTTTGTCGTTCCCCGTCCTGCCCTAGAACTTTCTTTTCTACTAAGTGTCTGTCAATGCTTTCCATGTATGTGAAAAAAAGTCAAGTTCCTTCAGGGTTTGGACAATGCCCTGGATGAGTTCAGAGGTTGGTTAAGGGTAACGGCATACCACAACTCACTATCACTAATCAATCATCTTTTTTATAAGTTTTTTGTTCTGCCTGCCTAAGCTTAGAATTATAGAGCTCTTTAGCTGTTCACAAATCCAAGTATGACTTGTGTTGAATGTTCATCACTGATTAAACAAGCGTTCCGGATCGGGAATAGAACCCGATCAACTGGCTTCCGCTGGCAGACTGGAATTCAGCCAGAGATGACGTCGATGTCCATCACTTCAACACACGATGCCGAAGGATTAGATCAGTCTTCAAAAAATAATGCAGTAGAATGGAGTCATCAATCTTACTTTATAGCCGAAAATGTATCTACTAAGCTGTTGATGTGTGTCGTAGGGAACGAGTTAGGGATATGCAGTGCAATTGTGCAGAGGCACTGTGACCTACATTGAGCGTATGCACACGATACCAACTGTCTAAGCGGCTAACCCAAAAAACTCACACGTTTATAATTAAGCACCGGGTCAACAGCTGAGATGAGTCGAGGACGCTTATGTTTGACCGCCAAGAACCAGCATGGTAATTCCACGTAGATAGTGATTTCACACGATAATTACGTTTTTAGCTTTATATAATATTGCACCATTGAGTTTTCACTTGTCCCCATACAGAACGGCGTAGATTAAGTAGCGTTAGGAGTGAGTCGTGCCTGCATAAAGTGTGTGTGATAAATGCTGTGAGTCACTGTTATCCCCTTTGCGACTGGTGTAGGGGTCACCTGAAAACAGCGGACATTGCGCAATGTTTGTTTTTTGAAGGAGATTGACCCATAGCTCTTTCTTTACCTAATTTATCGAATAACTGCATAAAGGGAGAAGTATACATTTTTTCCCTTCTACAGCGCTTGAAATCATTGGATTGTGTTACTGCCGCAACCAAAGTTTTGCGAATGTTGCGTTACGCGGAATGGTGAACGTGAATGCGATCACTTAGTGTCGTGTATCTGTTGTGACGTTCGATGAATAAACTGCAGGCTAGCTGTACTAAAGGAGTTACACATAAATTCTGTCTGCTGAAACTAGGAAGCAACTCGTGTTTTAGGGATAATAATTTGGTACATTCGACATTTATCCAATTCTACGCCTTCTCAGATATTCATTAGCCATTTGTAGCATATGAAGCACTGAAACTGCACAATCAGTTACGCGTCTGACGTATCCGTCTTATTGCAGGAATCTAATATAAATAACATTGGAAATGACTTCTGAGTAGACAGGCCGCTAAGTACTGAATGAACTGTTCTAAAGAGGCCCGAAGTGCAATAAAACCAAACAAGATTTCACTTCCCAAGAAGTGAATTTACCAGTTGACCTGAACAACAAACAATAGTAAATTAGGGGAGAGTATATTTGTACGTAATTTCCCCTTGACTGAATTATAAGAAACCAGCCAGCACTTGGCGGGTAATTTAGGAAATTATGAAACCCAGTGGTGATTTCACTCGAACTCTGTGATTTGCTAACTGGGGGTGATGCATACGCGGAAACAAGTTTTAATTTAACAGTTAGAAGTTTATTATTGAATAACTATTGAAAAAGGTAACGAATCATGTGGAAACTATCATTAAAACCTTCATTTAAACAGCTAAATATACATTTACATCTTAAGGTGTGTGATGGAGCGTACTTTCCATACCATCGTCCTAAACTCTTTTCCTGTTCCATTAGCAAATGATGGGAAGACTGGCTGGCTGTCGAGAAGCCATCGTATGATCTCGTGTAATCACGTGCTTCTGAGAATATGTAGTGCGGTTATAAAAAGAAAACGAAACAAGATTAGGGTTAACGTCACGTCGACTACGGGATCATTGGCGTTGGAGGACAAAAAAAAATGGTACAAATGGCTCTGAGCACTATGGGACTTAACATCTATGGTCGTCAGTCCCATAGAACTTAGAACTACTTAAACCTAACTAACCTAAGGACATCACAAAACACCCAGTCATCACGAGGCGGAGATAATCCCTGACCCCGCCGGGAATCGAACCCTGGAATCTGGGCGCGGGAAGCGAGAACGCTACCGCACGACCACGAGCTGCGGACGTTGGAGGACAAAACGTCCTATTGTTTCCACGGGTGGAGAAGGAAGTCAGCCGTGCCCCTTCAAAGTAACCATACCAGTACTTTCCAGGAGCGATTTAGGGAAATCACGGAAAATCTAAATCATAATGGTCGGACGCGGATTTGATGCGTCTGTCATCTCGCTCGGTCGAGGATGTAGTGCGGTTGTGCAGGGGCTGCGGGTGTACCTTTTGCTGTTTTGTAGCGTGATGCTGCGCTACTTTGCAGCAGATTGGAGCTAAGCGAGCTTTCCGATGCTCCCTTCTGGGAAATGCTTCCGCGGGCCGAAAGAAACTGTCAGTTCATCATATCTGAAATCTAGCTTGAACCCACTTCAGTAGTTCCGTCAGAGTTAGACATGTTTACGGATTTAGTCAAAATCGCCCACGCTCGAGTACACATGGAAAACTACTGAAGTTTGTTGTTCCGTTTCCATCAGCGCTTTAATTCCGAGGAAATCGGAGTTTGACTGCTTGGAAGATAGTAATTTGTGAAGTTTGAATCCAGATGATGCAGCATTGTTTCACTCCCGTGGATATTGTGAAGTACACTGCGCCTGCGACGGCATGTGCTTGAGAAAAACATAGGACGACACCAGCACTTAAAACATGTCGCGAATATTAAAATACTTGGTTTCGTTACCATTCTCGTGAACCTGTGTAAGACAGTTTTTCCTGATTCTCCGACAGTATTTCTTTTTTGTGATTACGTCTGTGTACTCCTAGGCCCACATACTTTCAGATTTACATCACTTCCGCTGGAATGTACCCTCTGCTGTCTAACAGCAATTCGTCTTTTCCAGCTGAAACTAACTCAAAATATCCATCTTAATTAACAACGCTATAACAATGTAACAGACAGCAGTTAGCAACTGAGTAGTATGTGGACGCTTGATTCTCTCGCGCTGACTAATTCCGTGTCTGTTGTTAACATTTTTTTCCCTACCAAGTAATGGTGTATTCTATTTGGGAGGATAGAGTCTCTATTGAGACCCGATTTGCGTTGTCCTAAAACACTTGTGACTGGGCTTCCTCAATAAGACTACAGTAGATTATTTCTCTCCATTCTTTCCAACGACATTTCGAAGTAAATAAGTGAACTTGTGTGTTACCATTTTTCATTATCTAACCTGTAGTTGTACTGAATACTACGATAACCAAGTATGTCACTATTAACACATTTTATACAACTCTTCATAGATAGCTCTGAATAAAAATTCTGACACAGTGGAGTTTGTGTAAGTGTCATAATCTTACTTTCAATTTATTTTGTGCACTTGCTGCTACTTTGTTTTACGTAAATGTAGACACAATGTCGTGACCTTCTAGAAAAGTAATGCTTAAATTGTCAGCTAAGGAAGATTTTAATGCAACATATAACTAGCCATAGGTACCTTTTGAGCAGGCTGTGTTGTCAACCACCAACAATAAATATCATAGAAACAATAATTCTCGTGTCGTCACTTCTGTGACACTGATCGAAGTTTGATGGTATTTGTACGTACCTGCTCTACCTCGCACTTCTTGGCTCCGAGCTCAGCAGTTAGCTTGCCTCGTTGCCAATTTCCTCGCTTTTAAAGGATACGTACTAAGTTTTCAGAAATATTTTGTTGTTATCGTATCACGTCGAGACTGAAACGTGATAGTGTGAGCGTCTTATACCCATGTTCCTGCAGTTTAGTACTTTCCATATGTTACGAAAATTGTCATCTAAAACACTGTGAAGTTCCATTTAGTTGATACGGGTCACTGAAGAATTGTGGCGCATATAGTGTTAGTAGTCGACTGGATCTGTATTATTAACAACAACAACAAAAACACAGGGGGGAAAAATACACCATTGCTGCAGCCTGTTAGCTACGTAAACATTATGAGTTTTACACTGTAAGTCGTAAAGCGGTGTATATGTATGTGAATAGACCACGACATTCGTTCTACGCCAGCATGATTTAAAATTCCTTAAGGCAGTACCTCTCGTGTCGTATTGATGGTCTGATGAGGACGTTTGTTTTCTGTTACAGATCAACTTTTTGGACAGATTCTTTGCTAGAACGTTTGCAAAATAATTAATTCCGAAGCGCCGGTTCCAGCATACATATCTACATGCCTCATAGTTGATGTCATTATTGTCTATGCGATGACGTACCTCTGTCAGTTCACTGGTAACCAACTTGGTTACCAGTTCAGTACAATGATAAGCTGTGGTTTTCATTAGTCTTTCGCGTAATTCGTGTTACTGTCCTGTAGCAGATAGACTGTGGTGCCGAAATGTATATGACCGGAAGAAATATGACGTTCCACCTGTCGTAATTATACGTTTTCATGTGTAAGTGTAGAATCTTTGTGGCGTGATAGCTACAAATCCATGTGTCCGCAGGTAGGCCCACGTTGGTCCTAAGATTTTCTTTCTGGCAGTTAATGTGACGTTCGTGACTGTAAAAGGTTTGTGTACATGAAAAAACAAAGTCATGTAACACCGTTGTTCGGGTCCACGTTAAATTAAAGGTACTTCCAATAACAGACGTGAAGAATCAATTTTGCTGACGAAGAAAGACCAGGACATACAGCTTCAACAGTACTAAGCGCCATTGTCTTTGCCTCAACAGTCACTTTGAGTACAGCCTTACTTAAAATATATGACAACGTGTATCGCCATATCTTCTAGCTATAGTATCATGCACAAAAATTAAAGTAGCTGGAGCGAGATACGGTTTTGCCATTGACACAGTTTCGGACAGTTAACGTGACAGCGGGAGTTGTAAGTTTAATAAGTGTTCCTAAGGCTATTTAACATTCTAATAGTTCATACATACCGAAATAATTTACGAGGCGTGTTAAAAGTTCCTTCACGAAAGTCTTATGCAGCCGATCTTCAATGTATTCATTTTTATTAGATTAGTCTTATATTTCTGGTCGGTGATACGCACTACCTGCAATCAAGTATTATTGGAACTACAATTGCAGGTGTTGAAACAAAAGGCGTTAGTAGTGCCTCGTAAAAATACATTTGCAATAGCAACGCAGGCGTCATTCTTTAATTATTGATTGCCTTACAGAGCCCTGTTTTTCTTTTAGGGAGAGAAAACAACAGCCTTGTTCAAGTATAATCTCTAACATCAGAGCCGCTATTGTGTATGTACTATGAAAACGAGGAATTGATGCACTGAAACTGTTATAAATGTGTACTAATGCAAAGTAATGAAAAATATATCTTCTGAACTTATTAACATCTAGATCGAGAAATACGTTGGATACCACATGTCTTAATTTAGCTAAGTAAATATTGTTCAAGTAAGGATAAAATTAAATTTAATCCTCTTGAAGCCCCTGTGGCAATAAACGCTAAGTCAACATAAAATCAGAGTGTATGTATGTGCTACTTTTAATATTGGTAAACAAAGAAGTCTATACCGGAAATGGCTTACATGGAAATAATGAAGCACAGTTTTTATTTAATAACTTCGTATATCTGTAACTGGAAAGATCTTCATGATGATATATCTTTTGTCAAGTAAGTTTTTAATTTACGTCTGTAATATCCGTATCGTAGCCAAGGTCGATAACGCAAGCTTGTGCGGTGGCGTTCGGTCTTCATCTACCGAGTGCCGGTAGAAACTTTCATCACTCGTAAAGACAGGTTGGGGATGTGGTGGCTTACATTTCTTATCAGATATATTGCATCATAGTCCTTAATTATGTTCCAGATGTATCCACAGTTAGTGCTGTGGTAAGGACATATGACACTGATGATCGTATCCGACCTCTGGGAAGGTACTTTAAGCTCTGAGGCCTTCTTAGTGCTATTCGAGAAGAATAGGTTGTGTCCCCGAGGTGGGCTCCATACTGCTACCTCTCTCTCTCTCTCTCTCTCTCTCTCTCTCTCTCTCTCTCATAACGTGCATGATCATCAATATCACAACTTTACACGCAATATGCTTTCATCGTAGCCACCTACGCTAAAGAGGTACATGCAGCCCGCTGACTCAAATTTTGCTAAGAAGACGGTCCAGCGTGCTCAGACTAAGAGAACCTCTTCTATTAGAAGGCTGAACGTACTACACAGCGTCTCCCAGTCAGTAGTGACTTGTGCAAATAGCCTACGGTAGCAAACCCTCTCCGTTTTAATTCGCTGTACGATTTTTTAAATTCTGTACTGCTGACGAATTACATCGGTTTTACAGCAGTTCATTTATATCTTCCTCATTTAAATCTCGCGCCCATATCACCATATTTAATTAGTACGCATAAATACCCACGCTTGAATTCATAAAAGGGCGAACTTGTCATCTCTTCATCTCTCCTCTGAACTGAAAATCCGTTGGAAGCAAAAATGTTTTGATAATGAGCCAGCTTTCTGACGGCAAATTCACGAATTTTCCTTTCAGGTTGTCGATATGGATGCCATTCAGTTTAATTTTTCGTAGCTTTCCGCATAATATGGGTTTTAGGTCTGAAGAAATTATTTGCGACAGCGACTACAAGACGAACTTTGCTCCTCGGTTGAATGGCATCTGAGACGGGATCGACGATCACTCTTCTAGTTTCCGCCGCAACCCGAGACGCATTCTCGCACGATGATGCAATGTGTTTCGTCTTACGCTTCCTGCGGCCATCTAGGAACAAAAAGGCGGATGTGTTTGCTCTGCAGACAGTTTTTTATGTCAGCTGTGCACTCCTGCACGCAGGCGGTGCAGTAGAACCACACAGCTTCGCCCGTACAGAACAAGACAACAGATTGCTTTGTGTACTACCGCCAGATATGTGAAAAATCACTTTGACATTATCTGTTTTTTCGCCGTTTTAATTTCTTAGATAAAACTCAGGCTAACAGTAGGAAACGAATATCAGAAATATGTTCTATACACGTTAGTGATACTGTTAAGTTCACAGTGGTATAAACTAGATATGTATGCTCCCCTAACTTAAATCATTCATTTCGCTTGCTGATGAAGTGAGCGTTGTCTTCCAAGTAAACGTCGTATCCAGTTACTTTTCCTGTCACTGTTTCGTAAATCACAACTCACGAATATCTCGAATTATTTGGTGTCAGGAGGATGATATGTCTGCGCAGTGAAACAGAGGTCTCGGGTTTCAGTCTTACTCGGGAATGGGTATAGATTTTAAATATGGTGCCACCTTTTGTGAGATCTTCTCCTGCAAGTTTCCGGCGCATTGTGTGGAGATTTGAAAAATGATGTCAAAGAAAATTCGTTGACACAATTTTAGATTAATGTGTTTATCTATCAGGTACTGTGGGCCTTGTGGGCCAAAGCTGCCTGGACATGGAACGAGTCTGTATATAGTTTACAGAACACTGATTAGAACATTATTAAAAAAATAATTAAAGAATTAATAAACATGCGAAAGAAACTGAGATAGCATAAGAAGAAATAACACCTGGAAGAGAGAAAATTTCAATTCCTGCGATGAACTCCCGCACAGTACACGAGTAGTGTGCCACAAGGAATCCTTTCAACTTCGATTTGTGTCCATGGGATTCATCACACAATTTTTTTTCAGTTCTGCTGGAAGCCTCTTGAAATCTTTTGACAATGCACACTTTTTTTTATAGGGCTTCAGCATGAGTGATCCAAGTGCATACTGTTTCTCAAATGGTTCAAGTGGCTCTGAGCACTATGGGACTCAACTGCTGTGGTCATCAGTCCCCTAGAACTTAGAACTACTTAAACCTAACTAACCTAAGGACATCACACACATCCATGCCCGACGCAGGATTCGAACCTGCGACCGTAGCAGTCGCACGGTTCCGGACTGCGCGCCTAGAACCGCGAGACCACCGCGGCCGGCCATACTGTTTTTCTGTCTAGTGTAAGGAATGTTGCAGTTTCTTCTGGATGAGTCAACATTGTGAACACCAAATCCTATGCCGGAATACTTATACGGGGATGGCAGGATTAGAGCTCCGAGACATCTGAACAACGAGCTACACCACCAAGTTCGAAAACAGAATCCGCAGATCAGTCCGGACGCCCTACTCTGGGCTGAAAGTGCACGGACTTGTCCCAACAACTAAGTACGAGATGGGTGAAAGAAAGCAAGGAAACCAAGCCTTCGCATTTCGGTCCCACAAACATTGTAGATCATTCTTCTAGTGAAGATAGCGGCATTCTGTTTCCGCAGAAGATCTTGAACGTGAAACTTCCGAGATTGTTTTATAAAAAAATGACTTAAAATTTCGAGCCGACTAGTGTATGACTTCATTACCCAACGCTAAGCAGTATGATAACAGTAGTAATAATACATTAATCTCGATGATTTGTAGCTCAAATGAGCAATG
The DNA here is from genome assembly GCF_023897955.1 of Schistocerca gregaria. Taxonomy (NCBI): domain Eukaryota; kingdom Metazoa; phylum Arthropoda; class Insecta; order Orthoptera; family Acrididae; genus Schistocerca; species Schistocerca gregaria. The sequence continues at coordinate 199,066,669 of NC_064931.1, read as the reverse complement.
TCAGTGTTCATGGAACTTCTTGGACCATCTATATCGACGACAATTAGTCTTCTGTTGTCGTATGTGAGATGGAAAAGACACGTACCAGGTTTAGTTGCTCTATTGACAATAATACATGGTTCCATTCCTCTGTGTTCGCATTAGTCGCTGCCACTTCAGCATGCGGTAGATTACGTGGACTGTAATTAAAAATAATTGTTACAAAGAGCAATTACACACTTTGTTTACTAATTTCCCTTCATTTCTCAACTAGTACTCTCCAAATTCCACGACCTTGCGTATCTTTCATTCCATTATCACCCGTTGCAAAAACAGATATCCTGCACTATAAACGTTCTCACTACCTTTCGTGTAGTTATACATCTTTTCATGGCGTTGCTTATCGGCAGGCGCAGACGTATTCGGTGGACAATACGAAGCAGAGGGTTAACAATGAAACTTGAAGGCAGTACAACCTGCAGGTAGAAGCTGATATTGTAACAATTGTGCAAACCATTAGCATGCCCCATTTTACCAATGGGACACTGCTACATAGTAATCACATACAACAAATTCTCATTGGCTTTCTGATTGTCTATAGTGGGACACGTAAGTCCCAATAATAATGAAAGGTTTCCAGAAGTCTGTTGACACGGTATCACTCAAGCAGCTTGTAGTGAAATTGTGTGCTTATGGAATATAGTCTGAGTTGCGTGACTGGATTCGTGATTTCCTGTCAGAGAGGTCACTCTTCGTAGTAATTGATGGAAAGTCATCGAGTAAAAGAGAAGTGATTTCTGACGTTCCCCAAGGTAGTGTTATAGGTCTTCTGCTGTTCCTTATCTATACACACGATTTAGGAGACAATCTGAGCAGCCGTCTTAGGTTGTTTGCAGATGACGCTGTCGTTTAGCGTGTAGTAAAGTTATCAGAAGAGCAAATGAAGATGCAAAACGATTTGAAAAATATATCTTTACGGTGCGAAAATTGGCAATTGGCCCTAATAATGAAAAGACTGAGGAGATCATCCACATGAATGCTAAAAGGAATCCGTTAAACTTCGGTTACACGACAAATCAATCAAATCTAAAGGCCGCAAATTGAACTAAATACCCAGGAACTACAATTATGAAGCACTTAAATTAGAAAGAACACACAGAAAATGTTGAAAATGTGACAGATCTGCTAAAGAGACGGCCTACACTACGCTTCTCCGTCATCTTTTGGAGAACTGTTGCGCGCGGTATGGGATCCTTGCCAGATATGACTAACGGAGTACATCGAGAAAGTTCAAAGAAGAGCAGTACGTTTTGGGGGTGGACATCATTAAAACAAAGGCGTTTTTCGTCGCAACGAAATATTCTCACGAAATTTCAATCGCAAGCTTTCTCCTACGGACGCGAAAATGTTTTGTTGGTGCCTGCCTACATAGGGAGTAACGATCATCACAATAAAAATAAGGGAAATCTGAGCCCGTACGGAAAAATATAGGTGTTGGTTTTTTTCACGCACTGTTCGAGATTGGAATAATAGAGAATTGTGATAATGGTTCGATGAGCCGGCCGGTGTGACCGAGCGGTTCTAGGCGCTTCAGCCTAGAACCGCGCGACCGCTACGGTCGCTGGATCGTATCCTGCCTCAGGCGTGGATGTGTGTGATGTACTTAGGTTAGTTAGGTTTAAGTAGTTCTAAGTTCTAAGGGACTGATGACCTCAGGTGTTAAGTCCCATAGTGCTCAGAGACATTTGAACCATTTGATGGTTCGATGAACCCTCTGCCAGGTACTTAAGTGTGATTTATAGAGTATCGATGTAAATGTACATAAATTCATGAAGCGTATATTTGTTAAGGATACCACGTGTCCATCTCTAATTTCACTCTGCAGTTTTCTGTGTGCTTTCCGCGAAAGACGAAGCTGTAGAGTCTTTCTGATGACCTTCGCCAGACATTTTGGACTTTTATGTCACCTCAGACATATTTTGCGGTAAGCATGAGCTATGAAATTTTATATCTCTACGTGAAAATATCCACGTGAACGTTACTAGTTCGTTGCTTTGGGGGAAAGAAACCCACTGCATGTGGACCGAGCGAGATGGGGCAGTGGTTAGCCCACTGGACACGCTTTCGGGAGGACGTCCTGATTTAGGTTTTCCGTGGTTTCGCTAAATCGCTTCAGGAAAATGCTGGGATGGTTCTTTTGAAAGGGCACGGCCAACTTACTTCCCCGTCCTTACCCAATGCGATGGGACCGATGACTTCGCTGTTTGGTCCCCTCTCCGAAACCAACTAACCAGCCAACCACTGCAAGTGGTGGAACAAGCCTCTGTAGAAGATTGAAACTGTTTGCCAGACCGGAACCCACTCCGGATCCCTTCCTTCTGTGGTCTGCGCTCTGCCAGCTCAACGGTCCGAGCACGCGTCACGGGCCGATGCAGACATTCAGTGTTGTACTGGCTCTTTTCTCTTCTTTAAAATCCACGCAGGAAGGAAATTGCGCTTTTTGCCGCTGTGCGAGTCGAGCTATTGTAGCTGAGATGTAGAAGCCCTAGACGCAAAAGCCAGAGGTTGGAGTGAAAGTCCCGGTCCAGCACACACTGTTAATTCGTCACAAAAGTTCCTTTCCACTGCACTGCAGAGTGGAACATCTTTTTTTTATCAGAGCTCTTTGTTGGACTAAAAAGGGACGTTCATCAACATATTCAGTGTTAAAAGAAGCGCCTACGCTAGTACCTAACTTCTATGCAAGAGGACCTTCAGAGGAACTAAGCTTATCCAATGAGATAAAGTGTTTCATCATCTACGTTAAATATGTGAACCCGCAAAGCACAGATGAGATGGTTTGTAAACAGGGGACAAGAGGTAAATTTAGGAGAGCTCTGATTACTGCTTGGACGAGTATGGAAATCAAACACATGCTCGCAGGTACAACGGTTCGTGAGGTCACGCTAACAGGGGCTCCTTCGCTTCTGACTTCCACGGAGAGCGGACGGCTAATACGTGTGGCTAAGCCTAACAAGCTTAACGTCATTAAGTATGACGCTGGCTTCATGAGACGGATGTTGACTGTACTAGGCCATTAACTTACTTTAATCACTTTCCGTGTGCATTGTGCACTAAGTCTTCCCTCTCTAGGAGCTTTTACAGCGCTGTTCTGTGGTAAAGCAGTCTTGCAAATTTAGTGCTTCGCCCATCAGTGTGCCTAGGAGTAGATGATGATGTGTTCTCCTTATCTTAGGTGACAGCGTTCTCCAGGTGGGGCGTGTGAGCTTTTAGCCCTCAGGAAGTTCCTCTTCAATTCGCAAGTGGGATTGGCTTGCGTCTCCTGCTATAGGTATAGGCTTCTGGTCTCAGGTGCAAATATTAAATGGGTCTCTTTAGGAAACTCTTTCTTGGCCTCATGCGTGGCGTGGCAATGGAAATGAGAGTACGGCATTGTGGGCCGGGAGTCCCCCATTCGGGGAAGTTCGGCCGCCGAGGGCAAGTACTTATTGCATTCGACGCCACATTGGGCGACTTGCGCGTCGGAGATGGGGATGAAATGATGATAAAGACGACACAACACCCAGTCCCTGAGCGGAGAAGATCTCCTGCCCCACCTGGGAATCGAACCCGGGCCCCGTAGCGTGGCATTCCGCCGCGCTGACCACTCAGCTAACGAGGTCGGACGGCGTGGCAATATTGTGGCTGTATAGCATATGTCTTTGATCTTCTCTTTGTATCTTCTTTTTTTGTGCAGTAACTGCTCTTGTGATTTGGGATGGAGCTGTACACGCGAGAGGGTAAACAGCGGTCAACCTCGTCAATCTCGAGTATTCCGTAATTGTTCTTATTGCCGTGTAATAATCGTGCAAATGAAGGAGTGTATGAAATGAAAATTGTCTGAATAATAGAACGACAGCGCACACGTACGCCCAGTTGCGCACTCTGAAAGTCTGTGAAGATTTGTGGAGTCGTGAACATACATTTATTTACTCGTTCTACTTTTACAAAGGCATTCATCACATAATGTATTCTCTAAAATACTCGGATAGTTCTTTACTGAGTTACAATATTCTCTACGTATCTTCTTATAATAGTACACAATGTTACAAATATTCTTGATCCACACTATGGCCGACCCATGTGGACGAGCGGTTCTAGGCGCTTCCGTCCGGAACCGCGCTGCTGCTACGGTCGCAGGTTCGAATCCTGCCTCGGGCATGGATGTGTGTGATGTCGTTAGGTTAGTTAGGTATAAGTAGTTCTAAGTCTAGGGAGCTGATGACCTCAGATGTTAAGTCCCATAGTGCTCAGAGCCATTTGAACCACATTATGGCTGACTCAGGGAGTCGGTGTATGTCCTTTAGATCACCATCATAGCCATGCACTTCACACACATCTAAATGGTCCATTGATTGACTTTCCCCGCATTCACATTCAGGTCTCTCCGAAAGGCCTCATTAGTTGCTTACACCTACCAACACTGAAACGGTTCAATGTCAACAGTTTCCTCGGGAGATTGAGTCCATCGATCTTCTTCTTGTGGTCGTCCACTAAGTTTGGGCTCTTCTGTCCAACTACAGCCCATAATGTTTTCCAAGCTGTCTACGAGTCGTAGCCTTTCAGTTCTTCGCCGATTTTTCATAAATATGACCTGGATTTAAGTTTGTTTTTAGGTGCTAGGTCTTGGAGTATAGAGAGTTCCGGTTTGTTTAGGATTTTTTTGTATGATCCTGTGGGTAACTGTGATCATGAAGTTGAGCGGCGTCTATGTGTGCTAGGACGGGGAGCTAGGTACATGGGGTGGTCCTGAGTGTTCCAGACATTATCCACATTATCTCCAGTTTGACGTACACTTTAGCTACGTGTGCACTTCTCATCCAGACTGGTGAACACTATTCTGCCAAGCTATAGACAAGTCCTCAGTGTGCTCGCTCGACAACCTCATGTCGTTCCAGATATTTTCGACAGGATAGCATTACGGGATATGAGTTTTTGTTTTGCATCTTCTACATATGAGTTATGCGTTAGGAGTGCGATCTAATTCCACCCCCAAGTATTTGGTGTTATCTTCATACCTGATGCATTGGCTATTCATAAAGAATTGTAGTTTTCTGTTTGTATCTCTGTTGTTGAGGTGCATTGTTGTGCTGATCGTTTTGTTAGAGTTTGGATGTAGGTGTCTTGCAGAAGTAGGTTTTCAGTATTTTCGGGAGTGCGTTTAATATTTTGCCGAGGTAGTCATAATTTTAATTTGATATGTGACGGCCAGGTCGTCCGCACACGCAAATTTACGTTATTTTGTGTCTGGCATGTCGGCTAGAACGGATGCTAGAGCCGAACCCTGTGACAGGCTGTTTTCAGAAACCTACTCTTGCAGTTTATGCCATGAAATTAAACCTTGATTTTTCTGTCTTTTCACGTGTTTTGTGTAAGTCTTGAACATGTATCTTCATAACGTGATAGATAGATGGTGTATTTTTGAGCGACCACTCCGATTATAGTCCAAGCAGCGAAAACACGCAAGACTACCCTTCGCAGTACCTGACGAAAATGATTAAATCAGCTGTCAAAATGTTGTGTATGGAATGTAATCCGGCTGGATACCACTAAATACTGTCTCGAAACATAAATAAACCAGTATTTTAATGTAATACTGTGTTGGAGCTGTACATTATAAACTAGATTACTCACAAGACAATGGAACTATTTTTGTGACATTTTAGTGCGCCACTGTTTTTCGACTTCGAACTTTGTCTTTGGGATGTGACAAATTTCATCAAAATTGATCAGCACAATGGCAGTGGACGAGCAGTTCGCTACAGATCTGTTGCGCTCCTCCCGAACTCTTTAGCGACGGAGCTCCGGTGCAGTCCCACGGAAAGCGAAATATAGAAGCGTTTAGAGCAGTGGCAGAGGCGAATGCAGATGTGTGGATTCATCTGGGCGCTACGTTCAAGAATAACTCTTTTTTTGTAGTTGTTGTTGTTGTTGTTGTTGGTGGTGGTGGTGGTGGTGGTGGTGGTGGTGGTGTCGGTGGTGGTGATGGTGCTCACTCCTAAGACTTGTCTAATGCAGATTTCCACACCAGACGTAAAGTCTCTTCGTCTCTACATAACTATTGCTACCAACAACTCCTACTGCAGTGAACCGTGGCATCCCTCTACAGTTTTCATCTCCTACACATCCGTCCATTGCCAACTCCAATATTCCTTGACGCCTCTATCAACCGATCCCTAATTCTGGTCAACTAGTGTCTAATTTGTTTTCTCCCCCATTCGATACAGGACCACTTCATTAATTATCTGAGCTAATCAGTTTAGCGATCTTATGTCATATGCTTCTTCCGTTAGCACAATACTGTCACATCTCTTTCGGCTGCCAACTTACCCTTTTTGTGGTGACACGTGTGTTTGAAATAATAGTTTGGATTTCAAAAGAGTCACTCAACTGATACAGCTATGTAAGTATTAAATGAACTCATATTAAAATATTTAAATGATAAAATATTACCAGCTGGAATCTTCTGTATGTTATCGAAGGCACTTGATTGTGTCAGTCTTATACTATGATGTTCTAGTAATTCAAAGGACGACGACACTTCATTTGCAAGCGAAGCAATTACAGTGGGAGAGCCACAGGGTTCGATCATTTGTCCACTACTGTTGTTGCTTTATGTGGATGATCTACCATTTTATATGAACCAAGTAGCAGAATTAGTACTGTTTGTTGATTATACAAGCGTTGTTTTGAAATGAACAAAGAAGCATCAGCAGTAAATATAGAATAGTATTTTCGTGAAAGTTACTGAATCGTTTTTGCGCAAATGGGCTAACTTTAAACTCTGAAAAAAACACATCTTATCTGGGTTTGTACTGCCAAAAAAATCATGCGCCCTATTAACGTAGCAGATCAGCAAGAAATAATAAACAATGTGGAAAGTTTATGTTATCTCGCGTGCATATTGATATTAGAAAAATGAGCTGCATTCCCCTTTGATGAATCTAACTGTGGAACAGAAAGGAGTAAAATATACTGCTAAAAAATCTCTTTGGCACTCTATCCATGCCTGACAAAAGGTACTAATGTTTTCAGATGTAGATTATAGGTGTTCCTCTTTAGAACTCCTCCCTCTGTAGAACTCCTTCTATAGCATAGAAGCATTCTTGAGTAGAAAAAATTAGTCATTTATACAGAACAAAGCCTGTAAATGGCCAGAGCGTAGCCACTTAAATGTATACTTTGGTGAGTGGAATATGATGTATGGAACGCGTAGTTAACGAAACAACCAACCAGCCCATGTAATTTTCACCTTTCTTCTCTATGATCATATTTCAAAAGCTTCTGTTCTCATCTTGTCTGAAGTATTTATCGTTCACCTTCCACTCTTGTGCAAGGCTACATTTCAGGAAATACCTTCAGGACAAACTTCCCAACACTTAAATTTTATGTTACAAAAATCAGTGCTGGTCTTGCTACCGCCAATTTGCATTTTATATCCTCTCTACTTTGGCCATAGCCAGTTATTTTGCTTCCAAAACAGCAAAACTCGTTTACTTCTTTTAGTGTCTCGTTTCCTAATCCACTTATCTCAACATCACCTGAATTAATTCGACTAGTTCCATTACACTTGTTTTATAGCTGCAGTTTCCCCTTGCTTTCAGCCGTTCGCAGCTGTGTTGGCTAATGCTACAAGGGCACATTAGTCAGTCATCCAGACTGTTGCCCTGCTACTACCGAGAAAGCTGGTGCCCCTTTGAGGAACCATATTCCAATCTGGCCACTCCTTCCTCCTAAGCGTACATATTTGGTGAATATTCAGTTTTGCACCATGAGTCTCGTTTTTGTCTCGGTAGCCGAGCATGCTTTCCACAGGAGCACAAAAAGCGTCTGGTGTAATCTGCTTATCCAATGACAGTGAGTTGATCGATTTTTATGAAGCCGGGAACTGTTCAGAGCACAGTTAAAAGCGGGATAACAGCCACACAAAAGCACGCCACGACAAATGATTCCTTAGCAACTCAAGCAGTATAGTTTCTTTCTTTCGAGGTAATGCACCTTCGTACATCGTAATTGTCATCACGTTCGTTGACGTCGACGGTCAGTATATGGCCGACTTACCGGGACTGAATGGTACGGAATGAGTGGTCTTCCTGACTTTACGATGTCATGCTGCAGAACTGGAAGCAATACTGTAGGTGAATGATGCTACAAATTTTTGTTTAGGAGGAGCAGCGTTCTAAGTCCTGCCTAGCCAGGAATATTGAAGTTTCCCGTATTTTTCTTAAGTACTTAGGAGAATGATGGATGTTTCCTTCAGCAAGGCTGTTGCCGATATTCCTCCACGTCCTTAGACATCTCTGCTAATGCTACGTTTCCAGTGAACACGCTGTTGAAGGGGACTTTGAAATTTAAATCTGTTTCTTTCCCCTAGCTCCAACTCATGAACCTGATGGCCATTCAGTTACGGGGGCGGGTGCTGGGTATGAACAATTTAACGTTGAACTGCAAATATTACATATTCTGATGTTTTCTCGGACAAAAATCACTGGCATAGATTAAAGTGACTGATAATGCCAGGATTAAAAATCCTACAAAAAAAAGTCAGATCAAAAACAGGTCTTTATATTTGTAGTCCAGACTTCTACACGCTAGACGTACCAGCTACACTTGATGCGGGAAAACAAATAATAAGAATAAAATATGTCTGAACGGCATTTTCCAGTAAAACGAACTTGTTGAGGGTAGTTGAGAAATTAAGAACACGGTGATTTTACTACACGAGATGAACAAGGCAGAAAGAATGTATGACGATAGTTCAGAGTAACACTTAAAACCATAAAAACCTTGCCGGGAATATGATACCAAACTTAGAAGTTGCAGCGTAAAGCATTGGTGTCAGTATGAGGGAGACGAAGATTTACTTCAGCAAGAAAATAACTGACTTCGTTCTCAGTGTTCTCTAGTTTGGACATTGGTGGTTGCGTCTAGAAATACTAAAAATAGAGGACAGCCATGAGTAACGTTTTGTGCAACCTACGACAGGATGCTGAACGGTGTGCTTTTCAAGGTTGGAACTGCGTTGGTTACGAGGAAAGCGGTCTCCTTTGTTGTTTGCGTTGATCTATAAGGAATATCGCTTTCAGTACGTTGAGAGAGCATTGCAGCTTGTTCTCTTGTTTGCTCATTATCAAGTCAGACGTTTAATGAGCTTTTAGTTCTTACCGCAATTCTGTGGGCACGGGACTGGTTTCGTCTGTACTTTGTACTGTGTTACTTATTCGAGCAAGAACTTCGTAATCTCATCCATTTTTGTCTTAAGCGCAACAACATACACACATTGCTCTTTAGCTAGCTGCAGTAACGTCCGCGACATTTCTACAGTGAAAGTTGACAATAGTTGCAGAAGTGCTTTTTGCTGTTCGCTGAAGCAGCTTACATTTGTGCCAGTACGGTCGGATGATAACGCAGGTCTCGCCCAAAGGTTTCGCATTCCATACCTCGGTTGGTGCTATGATTTTTTCCTAACACGTAACATGACTGTTGCCCCCGGCAGCGCTGATTCTACCTTAAATCGAAGATCCGCCTATAATTGGCCGGATCTGCCGTTTCGTTGACTTTTAACGCAATACATAAGAAACACGCGATTTGATACCCAACTGAAAACATCGCGTGTTTCTTATGTATTGCAGTAAAAGTCAACGAAATGAAGCAGACTTACACACACTGAGAACATCAAAAGAAATGGCTTAATACACACAAAAACGCACTTGAAAATGGGAATTATTTCTCGAAACGCGTCGTGCGAAAAGTAAAATAAAGAAAAATCGTGACTGGTAGCAAAAGATTTATTTATTAATAAACAAACTTAACGACTGCAGTGTTATCTGCGTCCCCCTCCATTGCTGGTGCTGTCACCAGCCGCCTGCGAGTGGCTATTGACGTCAAAGATATTTGGTGGTCACACTAATGTGAGTGGACACTGTAGTTACGAAGATTACGCCTTATAAGCTGTAAAACATATAGTCTTTTTATCTGTTACGGTAGTTCTAGGCAGGTAGTGTTGTGAATAGCTCTGGCTGCTTTCGTTTTGTTTTCTTAACTCTGGTCTACAATGTGAAATCCGATCTGCCTTACCACTTTGAAGTATATTTTTATTGGAGTATATTATAGTTACACAATTGGCTGATTTCAGACCATTTGGTCCATATAATATTCCTATAGTTCAAATCCCATTTCGTGTAACTTTTTTATTCCAATGGTAAGATATTGGGGTCGTGAGTAATAAATTTTCTACCCTCGGGTAGTTTCTCCAGGAATACATTGTCTGCCATAGTTAGTACATGAGGTAATAATATACCGAAAAAATTTACCTACGATTAATAAAAGATGACGTGTAACTAGTCGTTTGTTACTTTTTAATGCTTCTAGTGTCGAAAGGTAGACACTTTATTGGAGATTTGTCGCAGTGAAATGTGACATACTACTCCTCGAAACTCCTTTCAGAGAGCCCACACGTCAAAAATTTAATTGATAGCTTTTGAGCCGCAGGAATAAGGGACCTAGAAGGAGACCATAAATATTACGACGGTGAAAGGCATCAGAACTGAGTTAGCGGAACTGCCATTGTGCTTGGCTACGCTCGTCCCCTGGAGTCTGCGAGTAAACAATACCGCAGGGGCAGGAGAAATGACAGCGTCGGGCAGCCACTTCATAAAACCGGTATACGCCAGTTCCGGTAGTTCCGCCGCTTTCCAGCGCCAGCTGCGCCTCCCCACCTCTTCCTCTGCTTCTGTATGACCACTTTTGTATCGTTCACGTTTCTCTGTAGTCTCCACAGTTCATCTCCTCTCTGCTGTTGTGATCTTTTTGACATAAGGAGTAGTACACGCGGATGACTCCAAATGCTCTTGACTCGAAACGACACATCATCTCTTACGAAATAAAACTGTTTCAGTACGAAATATATCGAATTATGAGAAATAGAATAGTGGTACCAGATAAGTGTGTGCACATTAATGAGCGCTAGCAATAACGAAAAAATATCACATTTTGTTTTGGGCAAGGTCCAAATGGAGACTGTTTGCCTAATATTTGCTGCGGATAGGGTGTTAGAAGTGAAACAGTATGTTCGTTTTACACTACTGGTCATTAAAATTGCTAAAACACCAAGAAGAAATGCAGATGATAAACGGGTATTCATTGAACAAATACATTATGCTAGAACTGTCGTGTGATTACATTTTCACGCAATGTGGGTGCCTAGACCCTGAGAAATAATTACCCAGAACAACCACCTCTGGCCGTAATAACGGCCTTGATCCGCTTGGACATTGAGTCAGACAGAGCTTGGATGGTGTGTACAGGTACAGCTGCCCATGCAGCTTCGACACGATACCACAGTTCATCAAGAGTAGTGACTGGCGTATTGTGACGAGCCGGTTGCTCGGCCACCATTGAACAGACGTGTTCAATTGGTGAGAGATCTGGAGAATGTGCTGGCCAGGGCAGCAGTCGAACATTTTCTGTATCCAGAAAGGCCCGTACAGGACCTGCAACATGCGGTCGTGCATTATCCTGCTGAAATGTAGGGTTTCGCAGGGGTCGAATGAAGGGTAGAGCCACGGGTCATAACACATCTGAAATGTAACGTCCACTGTCCAAAGTGCCGTAAATGCGAACAAGAGGTGACCGAGACGTGTGACCAATGGCACCCCATACCATCACGCTGGGTGATACGCCAGTATGGTGATAACTGCTTCCAGTGTGCGTTCATCGTGATGTCGCCAAACACGGATGCGACCATCATGATGCTGTAAATAGAACCTGGATTTATCCGAAAAAATGACGTTTTGTCATTGTGCACCCAGGATCTTCATGGAGTACACCATCGCAGGCGCTCCTGTCTGTGTTGCAGCGTCAAGGGTAACCGCAGCCATGGTCTCCGAGCTGATAGTCCATGCTGCTGCAAACGTCGTCGAACTGTTCGTGCAGATGGTTGTTGTCTTGCAAACGTCCCCATCTGTTGACTCGGGATCTAGACGTAGCTGCACGGTCCGTTACAGCCGTGCGGATAAGGTGCCTGTCTTCTCGACTGCTAGTGATACGAGGCCGTTGGGATTCAGCACGGCGTTCCGTATTCCCTCCTGAACCCACAGATTCCATATTCTGCTAACAGTCATTGGATCTCGACCAACACGAGCAACAATGTCGCAATACGACAAACCGCAACCGCGATAGGCTACAATCCGACCTTTATCCAAGTCGGAAACGTGATGGTACCCATTTCTCCTCCTTACATGAGGCATCACAACAGCGTTTCACCAGGCAACGCCGGGCAACTGCTGTTTGTGTATGAGAAATCGGTTGGAAACTTTCCTCATGTGAGCACGTTGTAGGTGTCGCCACCGGCGCCAATGCTCTGGAAAGCTAATCCTTTGCACATCACAGCATCTTCTTCCTGTCTGATAAATTTCGCGTCTGTAGCACGTCATCTTCGTGGTGTAGCAATTTTAATGGCCAGTAGTGTATTATATTTTTATTTTAAAAATGGTTCAAATGGCTCTGAGCACTATGGGACTCAACATCTTAGGTCATAAGTCCCCTAGAACTTAGAACTACTTAAACCTAACTAACCTAAGGACATCACACACACTCATGCCCGAGGCAGGATTCGAACCTGCGACCGTAGCAGCCTCGCGGTTCCGGACTGCAGCGCCAAAACCGCACGGCCACCGCGGCCGGCTTTTTATTTTACTTATACGTTTATTTTTCTTGAGTGTATTAGGACTATGAGGCTCCCTCGTTTACTTGTATTTCGAATTCTGATAAAATATTAACTGACGGAAAAATTTAATGTAGAGTATTGAAATTTCGGAAATACATAACGTAAGGGCGAAATAAACCATTGCAAATTTGAAATGCTCGTACGTTTCTTAACAGATGTGACCGCCTGAATGTTGAGTGTAAGCGTGCAAGCTGCGTGCATTGTTTTTTACAGGTGCCCAATGTCAGTTTGATGGATGGAGTTCCATGGCAGTTGCATTTAGACGGTCAATACATGGACGCTTAATGCTGATTGTGGATGACGCTGGAGTTATCGTCCGATGATGTCCCATATGTGCTCGACTGGAGACAGATCGAGCTGCCCAAGGCAACATGTCGACACACTGTAGAGCATGTTGGGTAGGTGGGCCAGCGTTATCCTGTTGGAAAACAGCCCCGGGAATGCTGTTCACGAATGACAGTATAACAGGTCGTGTCACCAGACTGACGTACAGATTTGCAGTCAGTGTGCACGGGGTAACCACGAGAGTGCTCCTGCTGTCATACGAAATCGCACCCCAGACCATAAGTTCAGGTGTAGGTCCAGTGAACCTATCACACAAATAGGTTGGTTGCAGGCCCTCAACTGACCTCCTCCTAACCAACACACGACCATCAATGACACCGAGCCAGCTCTCATCAGAAAACACAACGGACTTCCACCCTGCGTTCCAATGAGCTTCCGCTTGACTGATCTGAAGCCGCGGACGGCGGTGGCTTTGGGTCCTTGAAGTGACCGATTTGTAACAGTTCGTTGTGTCACTGTGGTGCCAACAGCTGCTCAGATTGCTGCTGCAGATGCAGTACGATGCGCCAGGGGCATACATAGAACACGATGGTCTTCCTCTGTGAAGTGCCACGTGGCCATCTGGAGCCCGGTCTTCTTACGACCGTACATTCTCGAGACCAACACTGACAGCGGTGACGTGCAGTGGCTACATTCCTGCCAAGAATTACAGCAGAAGAAGCATCCAGCTTCTCGTAGCCCAGTTACACGACCTCGTTCAAAGGCAGTGAGATTTGGTAATGGCATCTTCGTTGCCATAAAGGCATTCTCGACTAACCACATCCATTCTCAAAGGTAACTAACGCTCACGACCGTTAGAGCGTGTATTTAAAGGAAATCGACTGGCGCCAAATTTGAATAGACATCATTTTTCAGATGTAGAAACAAGCCTACCATGTTTAGTTAATGACGCACAACTCCTTGTTGGTGTTGCCAGCCGTACGGGGTAGCCGTGCGGTTTAAGGCGCCTTGCCATGGTTCGCGCGGCTACCCCCGTCGGAGATTCGAGTCCTCCCTAGGGCATGGGTGTGTGTGTGTTGTACTTAGTCTAAGTTAGTTTGAATTAGATTAAGTAGTGTGTAAGCCTAGTGACCGATGACCTTAACAGTTTGGTCCTTCAGGAACTTACAACAAAAAATTTGCTGTTGCCAATTTTTTCCCGTCAGTGTAGTATTATGACAAGTACTGATTAAAGCAAATGATAATAGTGACAGTGAGAGCAAAATACCATTAGTCCCTCCAAGAACTTGCTGGGAAAGTCAGTTGAAAGGTCGAAGGGACATAAGGATGTACTACTTGTAATATGATCATTCTTAATAAAGTATTGTGATCCTCAAATCAACCTTCCGGATATGGATAACATGACATTTCCTTTACTAGTTATATCTGTGGTGGAAACTTTTAGTTCAGTACACAGGGTGCCTACACTGATCAGCCAGAACATTATGACTACCGGCCTACTATAGATATAAACCCGCCCAGGCTATAGCAGCGTCACCTTGCGAGGAATGACTGCTAGTCAGACATATACGTGCATGCAGTATCAGTGAGCGTGCTGTCCTTGTGTAGAATGGGTAACGCACGCGGTGAGTTTGACGGGGTGGGGCTCAGATTGTAATGGTCCGGAGGCTCGATATGAGCATTTCTGAAACTGCAAGACTTGTCGGGCATTCGAGGAGAGCTGTGGTGAGTATCTTCAACACGTGACGAAACTAAGGTGAAACCAAGTCTAGACGTCGTGTGATTGGCGGCCACCTCTCATTACAGGTGTCGGACGTCGTCGGCTTGGCAGACTGTTAAAACGGGACAGTAGGCCAACTGTGGCGGAGCTAACATCAAACTTTAACGCTGGTCAGAGTAAAATTGTGTCTGAACACACAGTGCACCAAACTCTCCTAACGATGGGCTTCCGCAGCCGATGACGCATGCATGTGCCAGTGTTAACACCACGACATCGGCAGCTGCGACTAAAATGGGCACATAACTATCGACACTGGACGTTGGCGCATTGGCAGAGCGTTGGATGATCAGATGAAACCCTATACCTTCTTCTTCATCATGCCGATGGGAGGGCGCGAATCCGTCGTCTTCCAGGGTAACAGCTCCTTGACGTCTGCACTGAGGGACAGAGAGAAACTGGTGGCGGCTCCATTATGCTCTGTGTCGCTCAAGGAGTACCGTATAGTGGTGGCAGACCACTTACAACCCTTCATGAGGATCATGTTTTCCGACGGCAGTGGCATTTTTCAACAAGATAATGGGCCACGTCACAAGGCCAGGAGGTTGATGGACCGGTTCGAGAACACAGTGGCGAGTTCCAACAATTCCTGGCCCCCCAATTCGCCAGATCTGAACCCGACTCCATTAGGAACAACAGTCTGTAACATATTTCAAACGAGTCCAGATTTAAACCTCTTCTCACACATTGAAGGGGTTGTATATTGCACTACATTGAAGCGCTATATTTCAAACACATAAATGTACGGGGGCGTGCTGTAAAGTAATACCTAGAAACGTTTTATGTGACAACTCTTAGCCGGTCGGGGTGGTCGACCGGTTCTAGGCGCTACAGTCTGGAACCGCGCGACCGCTACGGTCGCAGATTCGAATCCTGCCTCGGGCATGGATGTGTGTGATGTCTTTAGGTTAGTTAGGTTTAAGTAGTTCTAAGTTCTAGGCGACTGATGACCTCAGAAGTTAAGTCCCATAGTCGTCAGAGCCATTTGAACCATTTGACAACTCATAAAACGTCTTAAATAAAACTTACGTTATTAACATTCTACATCTTTTTCATGTTTACATATTTATTTCTCAACATAGTCACCCTGGTAATGAACGCATTTCTCCCAACGAGAGACCAGTTTTTGATACCGTCTGTGTACGACGTTTGACTTTGTTGAAGGAGACGCTACCAAACCCCTGGTTGCATCGCTTCATCAGTATCAAAGTTCTCGAAGGTGTTCATTAAATTTGGTAACAGATGAAAGTCGGATGGGGCCAAGTCGAGACTGTGTGGAGGATGATCGATGACAGTATACACGAGTCGTCGGATTTTTGCAGCGCTCGGGTGTGGTCCGGCATTGTCATGGAGTCGATTACAGCACGCTGATTCTCATGCACCGGCATAGTTGCGTTACGTGCAGTTGGGAGTTCGTTAGTGGCAGAGGGCTGCAAATATGTAGAGATAATGAATAAAGAGGTTGAATGTTAATAACGCTTGTTTTATTTAGAAAGATTAGTTGATCGTTTCACCCAAGCAAATTTCTTAGTGGAAGTAAGATATTAAAATCGATTTGCACTGGATGTCAAGTGAAAGCATTCAGTTCGTCACGTCACGGATTCTCCGGAATAATGTTTTGACTTTGACACGCGATGGCAACATCTGACAGTTGTAGCGCAGTCCTGTCAACTGCTAGTATGCAATATTAACCTATTACCTATTATAATTCTGAATTTACTGCCCTACGAAAGACACCCAATACCTGAAAGTGAAATATTATTTAAATTCTGTAATACATGGCGAAAAAAGAAAAAAAACGCCATATGTGAGTAAGAACTGATATTATTTCTACATTAGGAAGTGAACAATACACAAAGGATAAAGCAACAGAGCGCTGTGTTCTGCTTTCTGTCATGTTTACACTTTCTCGAGCAAATATTGGTGTTTTGATATCATTACGATTATCATCATCAGGCGCAGCAGCAGCAGCAACCATGTAACACCCACTACTGGATTCAGACCTGCTCTAAACGTTTCTGTGCATTGAGTTCATCAACGACGATGTATAGGAGTATTTGTAGGATACTTTTACTACTCATTCATATTGTGTTTTGTGAAGAACGTCATTATGAATTTTCTTGAATATTGCGTTAAGCACCTGTTACAATCGTTAGTTCCTTAACGCTTACGTAATGTCGGGCATGATGGCCTAGTAGTAAAGCGCGTGCGTGGACCACGTAATTTTCAGTCAGTCTGCCTTTACCGTAACATTCACCTTTCAGTGAGATGACGATTCGCCAGGAACGACGCGTGTTTCGGATTCCACGTTAAACTATTAACTCCCCTTTCCCCGGCTGGATTATTGGGGTAGGTTAGGAGCACGCTAGTCGCTGACGCGGTTGTACCACGTGGAATTATATTGTATTACAACTTCTTTTTATTTAATGAACGGTCGCCTGCAACCTCATTAACGCCGTTCAGTGCAGTATGACGTGAAGCTGAGGACCCATCTACTGATGAACATCGGCATTCCAAGACCTGAAGTTCCGTTGACATGTATTGTGCATCCTTCTCTATTCGCCTTATTTGACCAATAACATTTCAGAAATTAATAATAGTGACCTGACACACAATTTCAGTCACGAGCGAGGTCATCCAAATTAGGTTTCTGTTTTTTTATCGTTTGAGGATAATTCAAAGATGGTTCCATTAGAGTACGACACCGATATACTTCTCAGTCCTTCCCTATCCGACCCAGTTTTTAGTCACTAATGACCTCGTCGTCGATGGGATGTTACACTCGAGTCTTCCTTCCTCATATCTTGTGTTGAAAGACATTTACTGGTCAAAACATTTCTGTAATAATCGTGTTAATGGCTCAGTTATATCACAGCTCGTCAGATACCTGCAGTATTTTCCAGTCAGACCTTGGAAAGATTTCATAGTGGTATAAAAATTGGCAACTTCTGTCTGTGTTCAGAAATGAAACTTCGTGTACAGTAAAAACTCGATTAACCGTCACTCTTTAAACCGCCAGTTTCTGTTAACCGTCACAGCTGTAACAGCATAATAATACTGTAATAACTGAATGCTCTAAGGTGCAGTGACGCTTTCGCTTTGTTTATATACTCTATTTTAGTGGGAAGTGCTAACACATCTCCCCCTTTTCTTGTCTTAGTCTCACTTGTGAGTCAACAATCACCACTGGATCGGTTTCCAGTTGTGGCGAGAAGACTGTAATTGTCGCAGTGTATCTAGCGGGCTGTGCCTCAGGCACTACTGCTCCGAAAAATACGAAATATTTCCGCGGTGAAAACTCTAACATCAAAAAGGCAGAAGAAATTGACTGACTATTTCCAAGCTAGATAAACTATTTCACCTGTAAGTTTATAGTACAGTACAGTACTGTACATTACGTACTTTGCAACTTTTGTAGCTACTGTACAGATGTTTTTATCATGTAATAAATAGTTTTATTTGCTATTACAATCGCGTTTAATTTGTTTTCGCTCCGAAATATTATTATATTACTGTGAGAGTGATATGTGTCTATACATAAAATAATTGATTGAGGTTGTGTTTTGGAGGAATACAGTGTTTCTGTTATCCGTCTATTCGCTCAACCGTCACGACCACGGTCCAGAAGATGACGGTTAATCCAGTTTCCACTGTACTTCGCAGAACACATAAAAATAGTTGTTTGTAACAACTCACAGCTGCAATGAAATACGTCGATGTAAACGATCTGTAGGGATATAAAAAGGAATGACCACGTAGGCTTTAGTCGTAAGTAAGACAGGTAGCATATCGTCGGCAGGATTCAGGGAATCTGCAGTCTGCCTACAAATTGCTTATAAACCACATGTGCGTCCCAGTTTACAATATTCCTCAATTAACTGCTTTTAAGCAGTCATTCTTCCGGCCGGAAATAACGACATTGCCACGGAAGTCAGTCGCTTTAGACCAGTAAGAATTCTTCCCATGTGGTACTGGTAAGCACCCTCTGTCATTCATTTCGCTGTGGATTTCAAGAGTATGTATGTAGATGTAGAACACAAGTGGAAGTTGTGCCTCGGCGAGAAGGTTGTCTGTTCTCACTGTTTGAACTGGGTACGCTTACTCCGCGTATCGTGAGAAATGCGACTTGAGGAACAAGGGCGGCAGGACGGTGCCGTGAGGTGAGCAGGAAATTTTGGTGCCGCACGGCCTACGCAGGCGGAGAACAGCTGCAGCCATAGAGCAGCGAGCGGTGTGAAATGCTGAGACGTGGCAACGCGGCCGCCGGTTGGCCGACCGGGGACCTCGCCACCCCATGCAATCCTGCATAATCCCTGCCGCCACGAGGACACCTCCAGCTCGGCCCCGTGCAACACGTAATAACATGCCGCTCAAATTTACAGCTGACTTGAGAACGGCGCGCCAACTCTTCGCTTTTTAACGGTTCCGTAAACACCGAGCAAGGATACCGACACACGCTGTTCGCTTCCCGCTCGTAATGTCACAGCAGAGTGAGATAGGTCATTAAGAAGGATGATTTTACTTTGTTCCGAAACATAACATTTCGCCTTTAAAGCGCTGCAGAGCCGAATTTAGTTGTTCAAACAGTCGACCAGTGGAAATCACATTTATCAACTATCAAATGACAGTTAAATCCCTCGTACCTTAATTTCAGTTCAACGTACATAGACATGTTGCCGAATAATGTCGCACAAAGCTTCCATAGAAAATACTGATGACGAATACAGCACTAAATTGTGTTTTATATTTGAAAATAAAAGTCTCCAGTTAATCAACTCTCTTTAGCGAATGGTATTTCTCATAACCTGTCCTCTTTTTCCTTTCCACGGTTGTTCGCTATATGTCGACAAGTAGACCCGAAATCTTCATTGTACAATTGTTTGGCGTATTGTTGTGATTTTCTTCCTCGTTCCCACTCGTAACTCCCTCTCATTAGATCTCTTCTTTCCAGTTTGCACTTCAGTAATATTACTTCTAATTCTATGGGAAATTCATAGAGAATAAGGAAAAATCTCCCAGTGAGAAATTTACTATCTCACACGTGATGGGACTCTAAGTAGGGCCGAATTCATCCAGACTTCTTTACTCAAGCACATTGACCGCCAAACGCCTTAATCGAGGCTTTGACTATGTACAGCTATAATACCGTTCTTACCTGCCAAGCGAAACATCGTCAGCCTTCAGGAAGAATGTAATAATTCAAATTCCAAAGAAAACAGGTGCTAACACGTCTGAAAATTATTGAATTATTAGTCTAACCTGTCACGGTTACAAAATACTAACACCAATAATTTGTGTTATTGTTTACGGAAAAATGGAAATCTGGTAGAAGCCGATTTCAGGGGAGATCAGTTTGGATTCTGGAGAAATGTAGAAACACGTGAGCCAGTACTGATTCTCCGACTTAACTCACAAGATCGGGTAAGGAAAGGCAAACCTAGGATTATAGCTTTTGTAGATTTGGGGAAAGCTTTTGACAATGTCGACTGGAATACACTCATTGTCTTTCTGAAGTTAGCAGGAGTAAAGTACAGGAGCGAAACTTGTGCAGAAACCATTCGGCAGTTAAAAGATTCGATAGGCGTGAAAGAAAAATGGTTCAAATGGCTCGAAGCACTATGGTCTGAGGTGATCAGCCCCCCTAGACTTGGAACTACTTAAACCTAACTAACCTAAGGACATCACACACATCCATGCCCGAGGCAGGATTCGAACCTGCGACCGTAGCAGCAGCGCGGCATGAAAGGGAAGCAGTTGTTGAGAAGGGAGTGAGACAGGGTTGTAACCTACCTCCGATGTTGTTCAACTTGTACCTTGAGCAAGCGGTAAAGGAAACAAAAGAAAGATTTGGAGAACGAATTAAAGTTCAGGGAACAGAAATAAAAATTTTTGAGGTTTGTTGATGATATTCTAACCCTGTCAGAGACAGCAAAGGACTTGGAGGAGTAGTTGAATGGACAGTGTCTTGAAAGGAAGATAGAAAATAAACATTAACAAAATCAAAACAATGGGAATGGGTTGTGGTAGAATTAAATCAGGGATGCTGAGGGAATTAGATTAGAAAACGTGACACTTGAAGTAGTAGATGGGTTCTGCTGTTCGGGTAGTAAAACAACTGATGACGATTTGGGTTCAAGTGTTAGGAAGTCGGTTCTGAAGGAGTTTGTCTTTAGGGCAGCATTGTATGCAAGTGAAACACGAACGATAAACACTTCAGACAGGCAGAGGATATAAACTTTTGAAATGTGGTACTACAGAAGAACGGTGAAGATTAGATGGGTATGTCATGTGACCAGTAAGGATGTATGAAATAGAACTGTAGAGAGAATAAATTTGTGGCATAAGTTGACTGAAAGGAGGGACCGGTTCATAGCACATACAGTGAGACATCAGGGGATCACCAATTCAATATTGGAGGGAAGTGTTGAGGGGTAAAAATTGTAGAGGAAGACAAAGAAAGGAACACACTAACCAGGTTAAAAATTATGGAGGTTGTAGTAGTCACTCTGAGATGAAAAGCCTTGTACAGGATAGAGTAGCATGGAGAGCTGCATCAAACCAGTCTTCGGACTGAAGACGACAACACAACACTTGCCTAAAATGGGTAACAAGTAATAATTCTGCAGCAGGAAAGCGTACGTGGATATGTGCTTTATACGTGAATTACAGATGGCGCTGCACTTACTGCTATGCTTCCACACGAAAAGGGAAGATTACAGTTTAACGTCCCGTCGACGACGAGTCGTTTGAGACGGAGCACAAGCTCGGAATGGAGAAGGAAATCGGCCGTGCCCTCTCGGACGAACCAATCCTCTTCATATATCTTAGCGACTTTAAGAGATCATGGAAAATATGGGCAGCCGCACACAGATTTGAACCAATGTTATCCCGAATTCGATTCCAGTGTCTATGCAGTGCTTCATCGCTTTCGGTGCGATCAAGTGCTATTACACCTAAGACAAGCCGACAGCCTCACTTTCATGAAGATGCTCACACTGCATATTGCGAAGTAGGTCAAACATTGCGAGTCGAGATTAACCAACCGTAGTAAGTAGCTTTAGAAACAGCAACAGAAACTCGATTAAATTCGAACAAAGCGAAATGAATGAGAGTAGTTTATCGGCAGTTTATATAAGCCGACTTCCCGTGTGCAATACATTTCACCGGCTTAATATCGCGTTACGTTTAGGGGAGATGCTGGATTTGCTCATACTGGTGTGAAGGATAATTCGGTCATTGTGCAGTGTGTTCACATCAACCTCGACTCTCGTTGTGGGAAACTTCGAGACGAACGAGCTGGGAGGTCCAGTTGTTAATGAATTCGGACTATTGTTTGATAAGGATTTTTGCAAAAATCACATTGTGGAATTTGATACAGTATATTAACTAACTAATTATTAATTACAATCCATACTCTCTGAGCACAGTAGGGAAATTCGAACATCCATATGTGCCGCTAGATAAGTGTGACAGACGTGCCGAGGGACTTACAGGGTAATCTTTAGAAGAAATACAGGTACACGCGATATCCTGTGCAGTAAATTTAGAGAACCTTTGCTCGAGGAAGGTGTGTGATTATGCTGCCACCACTGTATACCTCGCATAGGGATCATGAAAATAAGGTGAGAGATACGAATGGAACGAAAAAGAAAGTGACAGTATTGGTACGATGGTCACTCCGCCACTGTATGTAGACAGAGACGACTGGGGCACAGAGACTTCAGAAGTGAGGCTGGAGGCTTGGCAGACGCGCTGTGGGCGTGTGACTGTGTGGCGTCTGAGGTCACGGCGCTACAGCGCTCACATCAATACCGGAGCACGGAGCAGTTCGGCTCCCCAAGCCACTCCGCTCCGCTAGCCTCCCCACGCGCCAGGGCTGCGCCGCGAATATGTCTTGGAAGCGCCAAGATGCGCAGCTAACAAACCAGTCACCTCGCCCGGCCCTGTGCTAGAATTCGTTACGCCCGTACTCCAACCGTTTATACGATAAGCCTTCTTGAACACACTGAGAAATCCACGTTTATTTCATTCTCCATCTACATTTACATACACTGAAGCGCCAAAGAAACTGGTATAAGCATGTATATTCAAATACAGAGACGTGTAAACAGGCAGAGTACGACGCTTCGGTCGGCAAAGCCTATATGAGACAAAAAGTGACTGGCGCAGTTGTTATCTCGGTTACTGTTGCTAGAATGACACGTTATCAAGATTTAAGTGGGTTTGAACATGGTGTTATAGTCGACACACCATCTCCAAGGCAGCGATAAAATAGGTATTTTCCCGTGCGACCATTTCACGAGTGCACCGTGAATATCAAGAATCCGGTAAAACATCAAATCTCCGACATCGCTGTGGGCGCAAAAAGATCATCCAAGAACAGGAACAACGACGACTGAAGAGAATCATTCGACCTGACAGAAGTGCAACCCTTCCGTAAATTGCAACAGATTTCAGTACTGTGCCGTCAATAAGTGTTAGCGTACGAAACATTCAATGAAACATCACAGATAGGAGCTTTCGGAGCCGAAGGCCCACTCGTGTACCTTTGATGACTGCATGACAAAAAGCTTTACGCCTCGCCTGGGCCCGTCAACACCGACATTGGACTGTTGATGACTGGAAACATGTTGCCTGGTCTGACGAATCTCTTTTTCAAATGTATCGAGTGGATAGACGTGTACGGGTATGGAGACAATCTCTTGAATTCATCAGGCGACTGTTCAGGCTGGTGGAAGCTCAGTAATGGTGTGAGGCATGTTGATATGGGACTCCTGACACGTCTAAATACGACTCCCACAGGTGGCACGTAGGTGAGCATCCTGTCTGATCACCTGCATCCATTCATGTGAATTGTGCTTTCCGACGGACTTGGACAATTCCAGTGGGACAACGCGACACCCCACATGTACAGAATTTATGCAGAGTAGCGCCAGAACTACTCGCCTGAGCTTAAACACTTTGGCTGGCCACCAAAGTCCCCAGACATGAACATTATTGAGCACATCTGGGATGCTTTGCAATGTGCTTTAATGCCCTGTAAACGTAATTGGTTAGAATATGGTTCAAATGGCTCTGAGCACTATGGGACTTAACATCTATGGTCATCAGTCTCCTAGAACTTAGAACTACTTAAACCTAACTAACCTAAGGACATCACACAACACCGAGTCGTCACGAGGCAGAGAAAATCCCTGACCCCGCCGGGAATCGAACCCGGGGACCCGGGCGCGGGAAGCGAGAACGCTACCCCACGACCTCGAACTGCGGACGTAATTGGTTAGACATCTTACTGACGTGACCCAGCGCTGACTAAACAAACCCTTCTTTCAGTCTTCTTAATGCCTCCTATAACCAGTACCCAGTAAGAGTCCTAAACCTATGAAAAGTACTCAATAATCAGTCGAGCAACATTTTTATAAGCCACTGGCGTTTTGAATGAATTTCATTTCCTGAGGATACTTCCAATTCTGCAGGTTTTCTGATTTTCTTACTGCAGTTTTTATGTGGTTGCATATGCCGAGATATTTTACAGTTATGACTGGATCTAGTGATTGAAATCATATTATGTAGTCAAACAGTAATGGACCCTTCCATTTCTTTATGCGTAATACATTACAGCGGATGTACTCTTTCGTGTAGAGACTTTTGATTTGAGATCAAGCAGAGTTGGCGAATATGTATAGTCTGACGAGAAACAGTTTTCGAAAGCTGCCGCAAATAGTTTCGAAAATTACTGTCCAAATGACTACTGAATTGAACAAACCCTGACATGACACTGCGTGCTTCTTGCTAGGGGAAATTTTGTTTAAAGCTTCATGTTAATGTTATGTCCTATGTGAAAGCTACATGGTTGGGAATATCGATTTACTGAAACGCAGGTATGTGAGGGATCTAGCTTAGAGATAAAAATGAATTATTGATGTAGCTATTATCATCAGCTGTTTTAATAACTGGCGTGTTTATCGTAGCCCCAAATTATTATTGGTCGTTTATAAATTCTGATTGCTTACGAACAGGGCTTCCAATGTTTTTCAATGCGGCAGTGTCGTTTTCTAGTATTGCCACAAACACTCAGCTCTTGTAATTTGCTAAAGCAAAGTAAACTACATCAAATGTATCCTAAGACTATGCCATTCGCTAACTGTAACTGCAGTTTAGCCAAGGAAACGAAGAAATTCGGGTGAGATCGCATCTCATCCATGCTTCCGAAGTAGTATTTTTTTTTTTCGATGGCTTACTTTCGAGTTTCAGTTGTCAGATACACAAAAAGAAAACATTTTGGCGAGTTAGACTCATAAATTTAGTTCGTATTGTGTTTAACGCCTGCTTATACTGCAGACGTAGTTTTACTAGCACTGTGTTTAAAGCCGCCTTTGTTGTTCCTGACTTCAGTATAAACCGTCGTAACCGACAGTTGATTCCGGAAAGAAATATAGTGGCGGTGACGCACTTGTGTATCTGGAATAGAATGCCGTTGAAGTGTCCCCGATTTTGGTTTTGATCGCTTTTTTCTGGAACAGGTACAGGTGAATGCCGGGTCATTCTCATCAACAGACTGAGGTGGCTCTGTATGTGGCAGATTCGCTTCTGAAGAAAATTCGCCTAATGACAAAGGACTGGAGGGTGTGAGACAATAGTGCGGCGGCGGCACGACTTGCTGGGCAGCGTGTGGCGGCCAGCAGATGGTGCATAGTGAAGACAAGGAGCGCAGAGCAACCGCTGGCGCCGCTGCCTCGGCCACGGCCACACATCTCCAAAAAATGCCCTCCGGCTCTACTTTTGTTTTGGCTGCCGTCTAATTAGTTATGGCCAAGCCAGTGCTCCTGACGCTACGAATTATGACTGATCTGCGGAAGAGCACCCCGCCTTCATCGGCACGACCCTCAAGATATACCACCGTGCATGCTCCTGCTTCCTGTATTTCACGCAGACTTCCTCTTTCGTGTAAGAAATAAAATAAAATATAGAAATACGGAGGAGGGTCGGGCAAAAATAAAAATAATATGCAGCGCGGCCGCTGACAATTAATACAACTCACTGAATGTAATGGTATTTGTCGTCAATTATAGCGAGTTTAAATCAGTTTAGTAGGCATTTGGCCAGCTGTTGTGTTTTGACGAAATATTGCGTAGAATGACTCTCTTCGTTTCACTTCGTTCAGAAACAAGAAACGTAACATTTCACGAATCTCTGAAGTATGTAATAAAATAGAACCACAAATAAGGTGATCCTGGAATAAATTTATCTAAAGTCCTTATATTCCGTTTTGCAGCCTTTATCCACAAACATTCCAAACAAAAAAGCATGAATAAGATTTCGTATCCGGTATTTCTTAATCCATGTGTACATTTTCTGTAATACCTTAGATTTGGTCATTCGTTGCATTAATTTGACCGTGAGTGTCGCTTCCTATTTGGAAACAGCTCCTCCCGTCGAAAAGTTTCATTAGGCGAGAAACTGCAACGCCTGCACATTGTTCAAATAGACCTGATAGTACATGAGTACAGCCTCGAACTACGACAGTCGGGCAGCAGATTACTTCCTCCCACATAAGTCTCGCGAAATGATCACGACGCGAAAAATTAGAGAAATTAGAGGTCATGCGAAGCTCTGCCGACATTTATCCTTCCCGAACAGAAAATGGTGGGAGGAGGGGGTAGTCACCAGAGATTCCCTCCGCCACACACCGTAAATGTGAAGACGAGTATACTGTCATCACTAGCCAGGTGTAAATTGCCCGTATGTGCATTTGAGATTAAGCGTAGAACATTTATTAAAACGAACTTAATATGGCAGGCAGAAAAGTCTAATTATAATAGCACATGATACTTGTAAATGTGCGTAAAGTAAATATCACACATTGGTTATTGAAATGCTAATAGCCTATGACTCTGGCGTACAGGGACGAGATCCTCCGACCTATTATCCTGTCGTGTCCTGTTGCTGTCGACAGTGTGTTCCTTCTATGGATGATAACGCATGTTCCCATAGTACAATACGCCGCAAGATGACAGTATCGCTTAAGTGATAAATGTTATCAGCGTTTCTCGCAGGCTTAATAACCATTGTACACGTTTGCATTTTGCTCAGACCTCTTATTGCACCTTGGTAGGCACCCCTCCCCCCCCCCCCCCCCCCCATCCCCTCCCCCTACCCTCGCGACTGTTCCAGGATTGGAG
Organism: Schistocerca gregaria; assembly: GCF_023897955.1. Lineage (NCBI taxonomy): Eukaryota > Metazoa > Arthropoda > Insecta > Orthoptera > Acrididae > Schistocerca > Schistocerca gregaria. Next base: position 199,039,680 of record NC_064931.1, on the reverse strand, counting down.
ATTGTTCTCCTTAAGAAGTGATCAGATACCCCTCAGTAACTTGTACATGATTTAGTTATCTCATGTGTCAAGCAGTTTCGGCATTCCGCGCTGAGAGCACACCACATTAGAGGACGATACATACGAATATGGAGTGATCAATCACGCTATGCCCTGTGGCAATCCTGTGCTTGTGAGCTATTCTGATACAAAAAAGTTGCGCTGCTGTTCTTGAGTAGTGTAGCCAGGGATCACGCAGCACCAGCGTGAGCATCTTCGATTTAGTTTTGGTGTATCTATAAGTAATCTCACGAATGCGCGGTATTAGCCGAGCGGTCTGAGGCTCTGCAGTCATGGCCTGTAAGACTGGTCCCGGCGGAGGTTCGAGTCCTCCCTCGGGCATGGGTGTGTGTGTTTGTCCTTAGGATAATTTAGGTTAAGTAGTGTGTAAGCTTAGGGACTGATGATCTTAGCAGTTAAGTCCCATAAGATTTCACACAAATTTGAACATTTTTTTTGTAATCTCACGAATGTACACTGTCTGATCAAAGGTATCATGACACCTGCAAGTGAACATTAATACATGATGAGTCCACTCTTCTCCTTTACGACGGCGTGAACAATGCTGGAGACATTTTCAGTGAGGTGTCTGAATGTCTGTGAAAGAATGTTAGAGACACGTCTAGAAAGATAGTACCGCGCGATGTTGCGCAGTGGTTAGCACACTGGACTCGCTTTCGAGAGGACTACGGTTCAATCCCGCGTCCGACCATCCTGATTTTCGTTGATCCATTATGGACCGTTATGTGTATGCAATACACAATGCTTTCTGGCATGTATTTCTTGATGGCATCATTGTAATGCCGAAACTGATTGCGCATAAGAAGGTCATAAAATAAATTTCTTCAATACATACGGCTGTTGGTAATTTATTACATCAAGAAACACATCTTGATTTAGGTTTTCCGTGATTTCCCTAAATCGCTCCAGGCAAATGCCGACATGGTTCCTTTGAAAGGGCACAGCCAACTTCCTTCCCCGTCCTTCCGTAATCCGATGAGACCAATGACCTCGCTGTTTGGTCTCCTCCCCCAAACAACCCAACCCCAACCCAGAAAGATAGTTATGTTGCACGCTTTGTTCTGGAACAATGTCGACATTCTGTCTCATTCCAGAGGTGTTCCATTGGGCAGGGCAGGCCAGTCCATTTCAAGAATGTAGTTGTTCTCAAATCCCTGCCTCAGAGACGCTGCTTTATGACAGGATGCATTGGTATGGTGGTACAATCAATCATCGTGTACGAACTGTTCATGTACTATATGCAATACACAATGCTGTAAAATGGGTTCATATCATTCCGCATTTCTTATGTACAATAAGCAGGCCACACGACAACTACGAAAAACAGTCCCATATTGTAACCCTACTTCCTCAGTATTTCACTGTTGGCATTACACGTGGTAGCAGGTAACGATCTCGGGCCTTCTAAAGCCCATTCTCTTCCATCGGATTGCAACGGGGTATAGCGTGATTTATCACTCCAAATCATTCTGCAGATCCTTAAATCTTTCTGTCATAGCTCCACTCAACACATTCAAATGATTACAAAAAAATGGGAGATCAACAACATGAATTCTATTCTTTTCATCTAACCTTTCGAAGCTGGTAAATCGCTATAACTCTCGACGGCCTAGGTTTCTCTTGAACAAAACTTCGAAATAAATGATGTCAACAGACATGGCTTTCATAAGATTGATTTCGTTACCTTGTAATTGGACATTAACCTTATTAAATTTTGCCTGCTTTTAGTTCTTCGCTCAGCTAACAACTCTTTCTTTAAAAAAAAAAACTCCACAACAGTATCAAAATCAAAGATTCCATAAAACCTTCTGACACAATTCCCATTCGACAGCCATTGAACTTCTGTATGGAACAGCAGGCTTTCAAAATGTTCATAATTCACATCACAGAGCATCCGAAACAGTCTTATCATTAAGAGCTTGGGGTTTACTTTTCTTCACTGCAGTGATGCCAGTCTGAAGTGAGTTGTGTGATCTCTCACTTAGGTTTTTCACTACATACTAAATGTTAGCAATGAAAGACATAATGAATTGTAAACACATCCGAGATGGCTTTCTTCAAGTAGGCAATAAACACACTGTAGCGACATACTCCGTCGGTTGCACAAGAAAGTATGCTCCCAAATGGGATTTCCTTCTCCCTGAAGAAGTTCTTAGCAGCACCACATATTCATTCTCGTTTAGCGTATATGTCTAATAGCCTTGCAAATAATAACTCCTGATCCAAGCTGTCATCCTTTTTAAAGCGCACATATGCTAAAAGCTAATACTCATTCCCCGGTGAAGTTGACTCTTCAAGTTGTAATGCAAAATCTGTCGTCAGCCATTTTGTCTATTCGCCTTTGCGCAGAACTGTTATTCAGTGGAATAGTCATAATTATGTCGTGACTGACGTAAAACATGTTGTTAACGATATCTGAAGAAACAGAAATTGGTGATGAGCTTGCAGCTGTACTAAATTTATGAAATTTATTCGCAGTTACGGAATCTTTCTGACATTAGCTGCATTAGATATGAAGATGTTACCTATTGGCGATACAAGAAAATTTGTACCTGGTTCGGTTCCCGGTCAGGCATAAATTTTCTTGCGTCTCCAACAGGTGACATCTTCGTACCCAATGCAGTTAAGATTCCGTAATTGCGAATAAATTTCATAAAATTATGTAAAACAGTTCACAGCTGGCAGTATGAGACCCTTACGTATTGTATGTGGTTTCCGGACTTAGCTGTTAACAATTAAATGTTGTATGCTGCAAGGAAACTTATCAGTACTGTGTTGTAAACCATAGAGATAAAAGTTTGAGAGAGTGGGTCGCTTCTCAGATTTATTTTGAGTGGACTCAAAGAAACTTACGTATATGTTCACCGTGTCAGGATGTGAAATTCCCAGATGTTCACTTATTCTGGAAAGCTTCATGCACTCATTAGAGAGGACTATTTCCATATTTGACACATAGGTAGCAGCTGATTTGCAGGCGTTGGTATACTTCCGTATTTCATTTTGTCTGCATTTCTTCTTAGGATAAGGATCGTTAACAACTAAATTCCATATAAAAATATATCTCTATATTCTTACTATTATAACCTATAATAATTAACACTTGGCAATCCCTGGCAAAAATCATTCACATTTGCATGTCTTAATAAATTTAAAAAATACATTACTGTACACCCATTAGCCTATTAGGCCTGCATCACAAATTTGAACCTGTTGAATGAGCTTAGAGAGAACATTAATAAATCATGATGTTTCTGAAGTCTGACTGTAATGTGACATGTGTATTACGCACAGTACTACAGATCCAACTGAGTCAGCATAGGCAACATATTTTGGTTTTAAGAGCAAAGCAGTATACCACATCGGCAGTGTATGCCATTCGTTGTTTCAAAAGTTCTCAGCAGTTGTCAGCGCCAACCAGCGGTAAAAACGCAAAGCGAGGAGGATATTTGGATTTGTTACGTAGGACTTGCGTCACACACAGCTCAGTCGACCTGAAACAGCCCGAAATATTGTGACCGCTCAGTGGGTTCCTTTCAGCTTTGAGGACCACTGGATTAAAGCACCGAGAAAGGTCGTAATGGGGTTTTCGACGAACGTCATTTAAACAATCACGGAACAGTTTGCACCATTGCCTTAACAGAAAAATCAGTAAATTTTAAATGAAGAATTAACTATGACAAAGCTTTGTAGAATGTGGCTCCTACTATTCTGACCAAATGAAAATTAGACAATAATTTTCTGAGGAGTGTCAGATCTATTTTGAAACAGTCAAACTGATTTTGTGCTCTAATTTTTTTGTACTGTGGAGGAGCGTGGGTACGTCAGAAACGAAACAGTAATCAAAATTAGAGCTTATAAACAGGTAACTCTACCTAAAAAAGTTGAAATCGATTTCATATGATGGGAATGTTTTGGCCATTTCTCTCTGCGAACGCAAAATGGATTATTATTATTATTATTATTATTATTATTGTTTATCTCGCACTGACAGAAAAATGCTCACTTTCACCCACTTCCACATCTACAGAAAACGTTATCGAGTCCAGTGATGAAGACATGACGAGTATATTTTGCAGACATCAAGAATCCCATCGAGCAGATGACCTGAGCTAGCCAGAAAAACGTTGGACGAAGTGCTGTGGTCTTCAAGGGGAATACATCGAACATTAATCACAATTTTTCGTCTTAAATCAGTCTTACTGCCAGCTCCTGAAATGTTCTCATTACTCCCGTATGTAGGCAAACCCACAGGACTTCGGTTTTGATTCGAAGCACATTTAACCTATTAAAAAATCAATGCGTGGAAAGAGTTTTTTCGGAATCCTTTCTCAGCCGATTACAGCCCATTGTAAACGATGGTCTTTACTGTCCCCTTCCGCTCACGGTAAAGCTATGGCTTCTGTCCTAACCTGTTATACAGTGCGGTGTGGGTGTTCTTCCGAACCCAGAGTGTTACTCAATCATAAGGCTTCTCGCATTCAGTATCAAAAAACTTTCGACGTGCATTCTGGTGCAGCGGTTCTGTAACTGGCAGGAATGGCCGGAAATAACGACATTGCCACGGAAGTCAGTCGCTTTAGATAAGAAACGGGGCCGTACGGCTCTACCAATACGCACAGCGACGTTTTAAGTATTGGGTTTAACTGTTAATACCGGGCCGTAACACGTATTAACGAAGTAATAAACGGTAAATTATGTGTTTTGGGTTTGGCCTTAAATAGGAATTCCATTTTCAAAGCAATTACTGTGGGTGTGTGCGAAGCAATCATTAATATTAGTAGGGTCATTGATGAGCGAGTAAAGCCCGTATCCGATGATACTGGGCCGCGCGGTATCTCCCCTGAGTGGCTGAGCCCTGAATATACTGCCCCAGGATTACTCTCACATACTCTGCAATTAATCCGCTTGTTTTGTAGCGTGACGATTGTAAAGCCGCGGCATCGCATCGGCTCCGTGCTGTAACAAAGAAGTGATACGCGCGCTCATTTTTACGTCCGCCTCGGCTATTTATACAGTCTCTATTGTCTCGGCCGACCGGTTACCCGCGTAATGCTTTATTTGTTCGCTAGTCTCTGAAAGAGTCACTAAATTAATCAGATGTAAATCTGTGTACTTGCGAATAATGTGTTTATCCGGGATTTGAATTACTACCTCTGTTCGTACTAAAAGCTGAAAAAACGTTTATTGATAACTTTTGTCCGTAACAATGCCGTGCTGGTTATGCGGCCTTCATTGCATGTTTATGCATCGGGCGAATGCTTGGAATTCCTTTCTTCTTACTTTATTGTTTGTGGCTCTGTATGTTAGGAACAGATGCATACTTATTACCGTCTTCAAAAACTGATGATTTAAAATTACGTGAGAAGTTATCGAGCGTTTTAACTGAATATGCCGTACAACAATCTTGTGTGCTAAACAAGTAACTTTACATTGCAACTTTTTATCCGTTTGGCTCTTGGATATCGAACTAGATAAAGCGGAGGTTGTGAGAATGGAATCACAACCGGGAGAATCCTCCTTCAAAGCTTGATGTACGTTTTATTGCATGCCTAAACCATCAGGTGATTGCTGAGACGGTCCCTATAACATAGCCATCACCCCCCCCCCCACACCCCACCCCCCACCCCCAACGAAAAAAAAGTAGTCCGCTAGCCCTAACCTTGGTAGACTAGACATGAGAAATCGTTACACGGAGGAAAACAGAAAATGGAAAAAAGCAACTGCAAGTTAGCTGAACATTTGGATTCCTTTGAAAATGATCTCCGCTGACAAGGTGACCACATGCCATTCTGATTTTTGTAATTTCTTGTATTTATGGTACGTGAAGTTCGGAACTCAAATACCAATACACGAAAGCAGTTCTGTGGAACCCTCAAAAATTCTCGAGAAAATCGACTAAGAAGTTTTCTGACGACTTCATACTCGTACGTACGTAAAATTAAGGTCGTTGAGGAGCGTGACTCGGTGGTAATTGTGTTCGCCTGTTTTGTGGCTTGGCGCGGGGGGGGGGGGGGGGGGGGGGGGGGGGGGAATGTCTAGGCTTGATTCATGGGGAATTCGGATTTTGAAACAAAAGTTCATATTCTACGAGCATTTCCGTGAGTCGTAAAATACAAAAATATGCCATAAAAGTAGTTAGCGTTCGAGACTTTTACTCGCTAGATCCAGTCTCGTTTCCATCATTACTTCTTTCATTTTTCTTTCCGTTCAGCTTGAATATTTAGGTCTTCTAAATATAAAATTTATCAAATATGAGCTGATTAACGCATGCCTAAATGCTATTTTTATGAAAAATCCACGTCCTCTTATTTCTAATTACATATTACACACAGATATTCAGTTTTAAATGCAAATGTAAATCCTTAATTACTGATCTGATATAAATGATTGTTAATCAAGATTGTTTTTCTGCGTTTACGAATCTTGTGCTTCACCGAAAAACTCGTTATTTTTACGTATTTTATGCTTCATGGAAATGCTCATACAACTGGCACCTATGTTCAAACTTTCGAATCCACCAGAAATGGAATACAGACCCCCCCCTCCTCCTGCTTTACCACAGAGTCACGCTGCTTGCCGAAAATCTGCCCTTATTAAAGCTTATTAAAGGTGGTTGAGAGGAGCTGGTACGGACCAAAACAAGAAAAAACTGCCCAGTTAACATAGCTCTAAAATGCATGCCTTAATAGGTATCAGCACTTTTTTAGTAGAAGAGATATTTTTCGCTCTAGCGAAGATGAACAAACGCTCATAGCGTTTAAGGTCTGCATTTCAGGGCCCATATTTACCGGACTTTTTTGATTCTAGTATCGTGTACTTTCAACTGTATGGGTTTGCGCCAGTCATAGTGATATTCCCTGCCTATTTTCTATGTGTTCAACAGTTATTTAAATAATGTTCTTTTGTTCAATGAATCTAAAAACCACAAACTGATATAATGAGGACAGGAAGCATGGTGATACGACCTCTGTTGTTACAAAGACACTTTCTTTAAGGAGGTGGAATAGTCTTGCGTCCTTCTGCACACGTAACACTAAATGTTATGAGGCAACCTAGAGTTATTGGATTTGGACAAAGGAGGTACTTAACATTTTATTTGTTATTTCTTAACTATACTAAGTTTTGCCAGACTTGAACTTCATGTTAAATAACAGAAAATACCGCAGTACTAATACTGTGCAGGAATGACAAAATAAATACAATAGTTTAATTATGTGAAACTATTCACTTCAAATAAAATATCAGTGCCGTGGAAAGCATAATCTCCGATAATTTTGTCGTAGAAATGCGCAAACGCTTGTGGCATTTAATAGAACACCATACCGTGATGCGTTACGTATATGACGCTTGTATATCAGTGCTCGAGAAATGAAGAAGGCGGTCTAACCACTATTTCGGTGTGGGGTAGCGTTATTTACTTCTAAGCGCCTGCCTGGATGGCCGTGCGCGTTAAAACGTCCGTTTCCGGGACGGGGAGGCCCGCCGGCTCAGATTCGAGTACACGCGGTGGATTAACGACGAGGGCCGGTATGTCAGCCAGCCGTGATGTGGTTTTTAGCAGGTTCCCATATCTCACTAGGTGAATAGTTGGCTGATACCCAAGTCCCATCTCAGTTCTAGAGGACTGATGACCTCAGAAGTTAAGTCCCATAATGCTTGTTCATAATCGAGATCCACATTCAGAAGCAGGCGCGGAGCGGTGGCGATGCGTTTGTCGGAAAAAGGAAGATTGGGATTTAATGTTCCACGGATGTATAGGTCATCAGAGCCATGTACAAGCTCTAATTTGGGCAGTATAGAGAAGGAAATAGGTTCGGTGCTTTCCAAAGGAAACATTCCGTCATTTTCCGTAAGCTTGCATGTATGTCGGGATGGACAGACAGTCTTGACGGTAGACAGCCGTCCGAAATTATTTCGAAATAAATTCGGTGAATGCGAATAACTTGGCTTCAGCTGTGTTAGGTTTAGATGTACTACCTACTACTGACATATGAAAATTTGTGCCGGGACTCGAACCTGGATTTTCAGCAGAATTTCATGTCACCAATAGGTAATACATCAATATGTAACACAGATGAAGCCAAGTTATTCGCATTCAGCGAGTTTATATCGAAGTATTTTCCGTAAGCGATTAAGAGAAACCTAAATCCGGGAGGGGTTTTGAACCAGGTCCTCCCGAATTCGACTCACCACTGCGGGTATTTTCGGGACATTCTGATTTGGCCGGGGAGGAGGGGGGGGGGGGGGCTCAAGAGAGGGAAATGATCATCTCTGAAAATCTGTGAACGTGAAGACCTAAGGAGACAGTTAAATAGAATTAATTGGCAATTGAAATCCAGTCTGTTTGTGTATCGGTGTCTGGAGTATTTTTTTCTCGATTTTTTAGTTGTAAAAGTAATAATTAGGTAAGAGAAAGCGATCATCTGGACCAGAATGACTAGGGAGTTCCGTTGCAGCGGCACCTGCATCGTTAAATGGCCGTGAGTGAGTTTCGGAACGCATTTGCGCCGCAGTGAGCGAGCGCGCTCTCCGGTCTGCAGCGGCGGCCGTTTATACAATAGTAATAATTTGGCATTTCAAGCATGTA